>NW_027366131.1:0-80452 GCF_046119375.1 Phyllobates terribilis
GAGTGAGATGCCAGCTCCTTTCATTCAGTCAGTAGCTTCAAACATTTCTGGACGTTTTTCAATGGCAAAAATCAATGAATATTGTAAATGCACAAACAGTATTATCTCCACATTGCAAGGTGCAATTCTGAAATTTTTTGCTTTTTCCTGCTAATCCTAGCAGGATAAAGAAGATTCAAAGAGAGTGAGATGCCAGCTCCTTTCATTCAGTCAGTAGCTTCAAACATTTCTGGTATATGAAAAACATGTTTTTCAATGGCAAAAATCAATGAATATTGTAAATGCACAAACAGTAATATCTCCACATTGCAAGGTGCAATTCTGAAATTTTTTGCTTTTTCCTGCTAATCCTAGCATGATAAAGAAGATTCAAACAGAGTGAGATGCCAGCTCCTTTCATTCAGTCAGTAGCTTCAAACATTTCTGGTATATGAAAAACATGTTTTTCAATGGCAAAAATCAATGAATATTGTAAATGCACAAACAGTAATATCTCCACATTGCAAGGTGCAATTCTGAAATTTTTTGCTTTTTCCTGCTAATCCTAGCATGATAAAGAAGATTCAAAGAGAGTGAGATGCCAGCTCCTTTCATTCAGTCAGTAGCTTCAAACATTTCTGGAAAACATGTTTTTCAATGGCAAAAATCAATGAATATTGTAAATGCACAAACAGTAATATCTCCACATTGCAAGGTGCAATTCTGAAATTTTTTGCTTTTTCCTGTTAATCCTAGCATGATAAAGAAGATTCAAAGAGAGTGAGATGCCAGCTCCTTTCATTCAGTCAGTAGCTTCAAACATTTCTGGTATATGAATAACATGATGTTTTTCAATGGCAAAAATCAATGAATATTGTAAATGCACAAACAGTAATATCTCCACATTGCAAGGTGCAATTCTGAAATTTTTTGCTTTTTCCTGCTAATCCTAGCATGATAAAGAAGATTCAAAGAGAGTGAGATGCCAGCTCCTTTCATTCAGTCAGTAGCTTCAAACATTTCTGGACGTTTTTCAAAGGCAAAAATCAATGAATATTGTAAATGCACAAACAGTAATATCTCCACATTGCAAGGTGCAATTCTGAAATTTTTTGCTTTTTCCTGCTAATCCTAGCATGATAAAGAAGATTCAAAGAGAGTGAGATGCCAGCTCCTTTCATTCAGTCAGTAGCTTCAAACATTTCTGGACGTTTTTCAATGGCAAAAATCAATGAATATTGTAAATGCACAAACAGTAATATCTCCACATTGCAAGGTGCAATTCTGAAATTTTTTGCTTTTTCCTGTTAATCCTAGCATGATAAAGAAGATTCAAAGAGAGTGAGATGCCAGCTCCTTTCATTCAGTCAGTAGCTTTAAACATTTCTGGACGTTTTTCAATGGCAAAAATCAATGAACATTGTAAATGCACAAACAGTAATATCTCCACAATGCAAGGTGCAATTCTGAAATTTTTTGCTTTTTCCTGCTAATCCTAGCATGATAAAGAAGATTCAAAGAGAGTGAGATGCCAGCTCCTTTCATTCAGTCAGTAGCTTCAAACATTTCTGGACGTTTTTCAATGGCAAAAATCAATGAATATTGTAAATGCACAAACAGTAATATCTCCACATTGCAAGGTGCAATTCTGAAATTTTTTGCTTTTTCCTGCTAATCCTAGCAGGATAAAGAAGATTCAAAGAGAGTGAGATGCCAGCTCCTTTCATTCAGTCAGTAGCTTCAAACATTTCTGGTATATGAAAAACATGTTTTTCAATGGCAAAAATCAATGAATATTGTAAATGCACAAACAGTAATATCTCCACATTGCAAGGTGCAATTCTGAAATTTTTTGCTTTTTCCTGCTAATCCTAGCATGATAAAGAAGATTCAAAGAGAGTGAGATGCCAGCTCCTTTCATTCAGTCAGTAGCTTCAAACATTTCTGGTATATGAAAAACATGTTTTTCAATGGCAAAAATCAATGAATATTGTAAATGCACAAACAGTAATATCTCCACATTGCAAGGTGCAATTCTGAAATTTTTTGCTTTTTCCTGCTAATCCTAGCATGATAAAGAAGATTCAAAGAGAGTGAGGTGCCAGCTCCTTTCATTCAGTCAGTAGCTTCAAACATTTCTTGACGTTTTTCAATGGCAAAAATCAATGAATATTGTAAATGCACAAACAGTAATATCTCCACATTGCAAGGTGCAATTCTGAAATTTTTTGCTTTTTCCTGCTAATCCTAGCATGATAAAGAAGATTCAAAGAGAGTGAGATGCCAGCTCCTTTCATTCAGTCAGTAGCTTCAAACATTTCTGGTATATGAAAAACATGTTTTTCAATGGCAAAAATCAATGAATATTGTAAATGCACAAACAGTAATATCTCCACATTGCAAGGTGCAATTCTGAAATTTTTTGCTTTTTCCTGCTAATCCTAGCATGATAAAGAAGATTCAAAGAGAGTGAGATGCCAGCTCCTTTCATTCAGTCAGTAGCTTCAAACATTTCTGGACGTTTTTCAATGGCAAAAATCAATGAATATTGTAAATGCACAAACAGTAATATCTCCACATTGCAAGGTGCAATTCTGAAATTTTTTGCTTTTTCCTGTTAATCCTAGCATGATAAAGAAGATTCAAAGAGAGTGAGATGCCAGCTCCTTTCATTCAGTCAGTAGCTTCAAACATTTCTGGTATATGAAAAACATGTTTTTCAATGGCAAAAATCAATGAATATTGTAAATGCACAAACAGTAATATCTCCACATTGCAAGGTGGAATTCTGAAATTTTTTGCTTTTTCCTGCTAATCCTAGCATGATAAAGAAGATTCAAAGAGAGTGAGATGCCAGCTCCATTCATTCAGTCAGTAGCTTCAAACATTTCTGGTATATGAAAAACATGTTTTTCAATGGCAAAAATCAATGAATATTGTAAATGCACAAACAGTAATATCTCCACATTGCAAGGTGCAATTCTGAAATTTTTTGCTTTTTCCTGTTAATCCTAGCATGATAAAGAAGATTCAAAGAGAGTGAGATGCCAGCTCCTTTCATTCAGTCAGTAGCTTTAAACATTTCTGGACGTTTTTCAATGGCAAAAATCAATGAACATTGTAAATGCACAAACAGTAATATCTCCACATTGCAAGGTGCAATTCTGAAATTTTTTGCTTTTTCCTGCTAATCCTAGCATGATAAAGAAGATTCAAAGAGAGTGAGATGCCAGCTCCTTTCATTCAGTCAGTAGCTTCAAACATTTCTGGACGTTTTTCAATGGCAAAAATCAATGAATATTGTAAATGCACAAACAGTAATATCTCCACATTGCAAGGTGCAATTCTGAAATTTTTTGCTTTTTCCTGCTAATCCTAGCAGGATAAAGAAGATTCAAAGAGAGTGAGATGCCAGCTCCTTTCATTCAGTCAGTAGCTTCAAACATTTCTGGTATATGAAAAACATGTTTTTCAATGGCAAAAATCAATGAATATTGTAAATGCACAAACAGTAATATCTCCACATTGCAAGGTGCAATTCTGAAATTTTTTGCTTTTTCCTGCTAATCCTAGCATGATAAAGAAGATTCAAAGAGAGTGAGATGCCAGCTCCTTTCATTCAGTCAGTAGCTTCAAACATTTCTGGTATATGAAAAACATGTTTTTCAATGGCAAAAATCAATGAATATTGTAAATGCACAAACAGTAATATCTCCACATTGCAAGGTGCAATTCTGAAATTTTTTGCTTTTTCCTGCTAATCCTAGCATGATAAAGAAGATTCAAAGAGAGTGAGGTGCCAGCTCCTTTCATTCAGTCAGTAGCTTCAAACATTTCTTGACGTTTTTCAATGGCAAAAATCAATGAATATTGTAAATGCACAAACAGTAATATCTCCACATTGCAAGGTGCAATTCTGAAATTTTTTGCTTTTTCCTGCTAATCCTAGCATGATAAAGAAGATTCAAAGAGAGTGAGATGCCAGCTCCTTTCATTCAGTCAGTAGCTTCAAACATTTCTGGACGTTTTTCAATGGCAAAAATAAATGAATATTGTAAATGCACAAACAGTATTATCTCCACATTGCAAGGTGCAATTCTGAAATTTTTTGCTTTTTCCTGCTAATCCTAGCAGGATAAAGAAGATTCAAAGAGAGTGAGATGCCAGCTCCTTTCATTCAGTCAGTAGCTTCAAACATTTCTGGTATATGAAAAACATGTTTTTCAATGGCAAAAATCAATGAATATTGTAAATGCACAAACAGTAATATCTCCACATTGCAAGGTGCAATTCTGAAATTTTTTGCTTTTTCCTGCTAATCCTAGCATGATAAAGAAGATTCAAACAGAGTGAGATGCCAGCTCCTTTCATTCAGTCAGTAGCTTCAAACATTTCTGGTATATGAAAAACATGTTTTTCAATGGCAAAAATCAATGAATATTGTAAATGCACAAACAGTAATATCTCCACATTGCAAGGTGCAATTCTGAAATTTTTTGCTTTTTCCTGCTAATCCAGCATGATAAAGAAGATTCAAAGAGAGTGAGATGCCAGCTCCTTTCATTCAGTCAGTAGCTTCAAACATTTCTGGACGTTTTTCAATGGCAAAAATCAATGAATATTGTAAATGCACAAACAGTAATATCTCCACATTGCAAGGTGCAATTCTGAAATTTTTTGCTTTTTCCTGTTAATCCTAGCATGATAAAGAAGATTCAAAGAGAGTGAGATGCCAGCTCCTTTCATTCAGTCAGTAGCTTCAAACATTTCTGGTATATGAATAACATGATGTTTTTCAATGGCAAAAATCAATGAATATTGTAAATGCACAAACAGTAATATCTCCACATTGCAAGGTGCAATTCTGAAATTTTTTGCTTTTTCCTGCTAATCCTAGCATGATAAAGAAGATTCAAAGAGAGTGAGATGCCAGCTCCTTTCATTCAGTCAGTAGCTTCAAACATTTCTGGACGTTTTTCAAAGGCAAAAATCAATGAATATTGTAAATGCACAAACAGTAATATCTCCACATTGCAAGGTGCAATTCTGAAATTTTTTGCTTTTTCCTGCTAATCCTAGCATGATAAAGAAGATTCAAAGAGAGTGAGATGCCAGCTCCTTTCATTCAGTCAGTAGCTTCAAACATTTCTGGACGTTTTTCAATGGCAAAAATCAATGAATATTGTAAATGCACAAACAGTAATATCTCCACATTGCAAGGTGCAATTCTGAAATTTTTTGCTTTTTCCTGTTAATCCTAGCATGATAAAGAAGATTCAAAGAGAGTGAGATGCCAGCTCCTTTCATTCAGTCAGTAGCTTTAAACATTTCTGGACGTTTTTCAATGGCAAAAATCAATGAACATTGTAAATGCACAAACAGTAATATCTCCACAATGCAAGGTGCAATTCTGAAATTTTTTGCTTTTTCCTGCTAATCCTAGCATGATAAAGAAGATTCAAAGAGAGTGAGATGCCAGCTCCTTTCATTCAGTCAGTAGCTTCAAACATTTCTGGACGTTTTTCAATGGCAAAAATCAATGAATATTGTAAATGCACAAACAGTAATATCTCCACATTGCAAGGTGCAATTCTGAAATTTTTTGCTTTTTCCTGCTAATCCTAGCAGGATAAAGAAGATTCAAAGAGAGTGAGATGCCAGCTCCTTTCATTCAGTCAGTAGCTTCAAACATTTCTGGTATATGAAAAACATGTTTTTCAATGGCAAAAATCAATGAATATTGTAAATGCACAAACAGTAATATCTCCACATTGCAAGGTGCAATTCTGAAATTTTTTGCTTTTTCCTGCTAATCCTAGCATGATAAAGAAGATTCAAAGAGAGTGAGATGCCAGCTCCTTTCATTCAGTCAGTAGCTTCAAACATTTCTGGTATATGAAAAACATGTTTTTCAATGGCAAAAATCAATGAATATTGTAAATGCACAAACAGTAATATCTCCACATTGCAAGGTGCAATTCTGAAATTTTTTGCTTTTTCCTGCTAATCCTAGCATGATAAAGAAGATTCAAAGAGAGTGAGGTGCCAGCTCCTTTCATTCAGTCAGTAGCTTCAAACATTTCTTGACGTTTTTCAATGGCAAAAATCAATGAATATTGTAAATGCACAAACAGTAATATCTCCACATTGCAAGGTGCAATTCTGAAATTTTTTGCTTTTTCCTGCTAATCCTAGCATGATAAAGAAGATTCAAAGAGAGTGAGATGCCAGCTCCTTTCATTCAGTCAGTAGCTTCAAACATTTCTGGACGTTTTTCAATGGCAAAAATCAATGAATATTGTAAATGCACAAACAGTAATATCTCCACATTGCAAGGTGCAATTCTGAAATTTTTTGCTTTTTCCTGCTAATCCTAGCAGGATAAAGAAGATTCAAAGAGAGTGAGATGCCAGCTCCTTTCATTCAGTCAGTAGCTTCAAACATTTCTGGTATATGAAAAACATGTTTTTCAATGGCAAAAATCAATGAATATTGTAAATGCACAAACAGTAATATCTCCACATTGCAAGGTGCAATTCTGAAATTTTTTGCTTTTTCCTGCTAATCCTAGCATGATAAAGAAGATTCAAAGAGAGTGAGATGCCAGCTCCTTTCATTCAGTCAGTAGCTTCAAACATTTCTGGACGTTTTTCAATGGCAAAAATCAATGAATATTGTAAATGCACAAACAGTAATATCTCCACATTGCAAGGTGCAATTCTGAAATTTTTTGCTTTTTCCTGTTAATCCTAGCATGATAAAGAAGATTCAAAGAGAGTGAGATGCCAGCTCCTTTCATTCAGTCAGTAGCTTTAAACATTTCTGGACGTTTTTCAATGGCAAAAATCAATGAACATTGTAAATGCACAAACAGTAATATCTCCACATTGCAAGGTGCAATTCTGAAATTTTTTGCTTTTTCCTGCTAATCCTAGCATGATAAAGAAGATTCAAAGAGAGTGAGATGCCAGCTCCTTTCATTCTGTCAGTAGCTTCAAACATTTCTGGACGTTTTTCAATGGCAAAAATCAATGAATATTGTAAATGCACAAACAGTAATATCTCCACATTGCAAGGTGCAATTCTGAAATTTTTTGCTTTTTCCTGCTAATCCTAGCAGGATAAAGAAGATTCAAAGAGAGTGAGATGCCAGCTCCTTTCATTCAGTCAGTAGCTTCAAACATTTCTGGTATATGAAAAACATGTTTTTCAATGGCAAAAATTAATGAATATTGTAAATGCACAAACAGTAATATCTCCACATTGCAAGGTGCAATTCTGAAATTTTTTGCTTTTTCCTGCTAATCCTAGCATGATAAAGAAGATTCAAAGAGAGTGAGATGCCAGCTCCTTTCATTCAGTCAGTAGCTTCAAACATTTCTGGTATATGAAAAACATGTTTTTCAATGGCAAAAATCAATGAATATTGTAAATGCACAAACAGTAATATCTCCACATTGCAAGGTGCAATTCTGAAATTTTTTGCTTTTTCCTGCTAATCCTAGCATGATAAAGAAGATTCAAAGAGAGTGAGGTGCCAGCTCCTTTCATTCAGTCAGTAGCTTCAAACATTTCTTGACGTTTTTCAATGGCAAAAATCAATGAATATTGTAAATGCACAAACAGTAATATCTCCACATTGCAAGGTGCAATTCTGAAATTTTTTGCTTTTTCCTGCTAATCCTAGCATGATAAAGAAGATTCAAAGAGAGTGAGATGCCAGCTCCTTTCATTCAGTCAGTAGCTTCAAACATTTCTGGACGTTTTTCAATGGCAAAAATCAATGAATATTGTAAATGCACAAACAGTAATATCTCCACATTGCAAGGTGCAATTCTGAAATTTTTTGCTTTTTCCTGCTAATCCTAGCAGGATAAAGAAGATTCAAAGAGAGTGAGATGCCAGCTCCTTTCATTCAGTCAGTAGCTTCAAACATTTCTGGTATATGAAAAACATGTTTTTCAATGGCAAAAATCAATGAATATTGTAAATGCACAAACAGTAATATCTCCACATTGCAAGGTGCAATTCTGAAATTTTTTGCTTTTTCCTGCTAATCCTAGCATGATAAAGAAGATTCAAACAGAGTGAGATGCCAGCTCCTTTCATTCAGTCAGTAGCTTCAAACATTTCTGGTATATGAAAAACATGTTTTTCAATGGCAAAAATCAATGAATATTGTAAATGCACAAACAGTAATATCTCCACATTGCAAGGTGCAATTCTGAAATTTTTTGCTTTTTCCTGCTAATCCTAGCATGATAAAGAAGATTCAAAGAGAGTGAGATGCCAGCTCCTTTCATTCAGTCAGTAGCTTCAAACATTTCTGGACGTTTTTCAATGGCAAAAATCAATGAATATTGTAAATGCACAAACAGTAATATCTCCACATTGCAAGGTGCAATTCTGAAATTTTTTGCTTTTTCCTGTTAATCCTAGCATGATAAAGAAGATTCAAAGAGAGTGAGATGCCAGCTCCTTTCATTCAGTCAGTAGCTTCAAACATTTCTGGTATATGAATAACATGATGTTTTTCAATGGCAAAAATCAATGAATATTGTAAATGCACAAACAGTAATATCTCCACATTGCAAGGTGCAATTCTGAAATTTTTTGCTTTTTCCTGCTAATCCTAGCATGATAAAGAAGATTCAAAGAGAGTGAGATGCCAGCTCCTTTCATTCAGTCAGTAGCTTCAAACATTTCTGGACGTTTTTCAAAGGCAAAAATCAATGAATATTGTAAATGCACAAACAGTAATATCTCCACATTGCAAGGTGCAATTCTGAAATTTTTTGCTTTTTCCTGCTAATCCTAGCATGATAAAGAAGATTCAAAGAGAGTGAGATGCCAGCTCCTTTCATTCAGTCAGTAGCTTCAAACATTTCTGGACGTTTTTCAATGGCAAAAATCAATGAATATTGTAAATGCACAAACAGTAATATCTCCACATTGCAAGGTGCAATTCTGAAATTTTTTGCTTTTTCCTGCTAATCCTAGCATGATAAAGAAGATTCAAAGAGAGTGAGATGCCAGCTCCTTTCATTCAGTCAGTAGCTTCAAACATTTCTGGACGTTTTTCAATGGCAAAAATCAATGAATATTGTAAATGCACAAACAGTAATATCTCCACATTGCAAGGTGCAATTCTGAAATTTTTTGCTTTTTCCTGCTAATCCTAGCAGGATAAAGAAGATTCAAAGAGAGTGAGATGCCAGCTCCTTTCATTGTCAGTAGCTTCAAACATTTCTGGTATATGAAAAACATGTTTTTCAATGGCAAAAATCAATGAATATTGTAAATGCACAAACAGTAATATCTCCACATTGCAAGGTGCAATTCTGAAATTTTTTGCTTTTTCCTGCTAATCCTAGCATGATAAAGAAGATTCAAAGAGAGTGAGATGCCAGCTCCTTTCAGTCAGTAGCTTCAAACATTTCTGGTATATGAAAAACATGTTTTTCAATGGCAAAAATCAATGAATATTGTAAATGCACAAACAGTAATATCTCCACATTGCAAGGTGCAATTCTGAAATTTTTTGCTTTTTCCTGCTAATCCTAGCATGATAAAGAAGATTCAAAGAGAGTGAGATGCCAGCTCCTTTCATTCAGTCAGTAGCTTCAAACATTTCTGGACGTTTTTCAATGGCAAAAATCAATGAATATTGTAAATGCACAAACAGTAATATCTCCACATTGCAAGGTGCAATTCTGAAATTTTTTGCTTTTTCCTGCTAATCCTAGCATGATAAAGAAGATTCAAAGAGAGTGAGATGCCAGCTCCTTTCATTCAGTCAGTAGCTTCAAACATTTCTGGTATATGAAAAACATGTTTTTCAATGGCAAAAATCAATGAATATTGTAAATGCACAAACAGTAATATCTCCACATTGCAAGGTGCAATTCTGAAATTTTTTGCTTTTTCCTGCTAATCCTAGCATGATAAAGAAGATTCAAAGAGAGTGAGGTGCCAGCTCCTTTCATTCAGTCAGTAGCTTCAAACATTTCTGGACGTTTTTCAATGGCAAAAATCAATGAATATTGTAAATGCACAAACAGTAATATCTCCACATTGCAAGGTGCAATTCTGAAATTTTTTGCTTTTTCCTGCTAATCCTAGCATGATAAAGAAGATTCAAAGAGAGTGAGATGCCAGCTCCTTTCATTCAGTCAGTAGCTTCAAACATTTCTGGACGTTTTTCAATGGCAAAAATCAATGAATATTGTAAATGCACAAACAGTAATATCTCCACATTGCAAGGTGCAATTCTGAAATTTTTTGCTTTTTCCTGTTAATCCTAGCATGATAAAGAAGATTCAAAGAGAGTGAGATGCCAGCTCCTTTCATTCAGTCAGTAGCTTCAAACATTTCTGGTATATGAATAACATGATGTTTTTCAATGGCAAAAATCAATGAATATTGTAAATGCACAAACAGTAATATCTCCACATTGCAAGGTGCAATTCTGAAATTTTTTGCTTTTTCCTGCTAATCCTAGCATGATAAAGAAGATTCAAAGAGAGTGAGATGCCAGCTCCTTTCATTCAGTCAGTAGCTTCAAACATTTCTGGACGTTTTTCAAAGGCAAAAATCAATGAATATTGTAAATGCACAAACAGTAATATCTCCACATTGCAAGGTGCAATTCTGAAATTTTTTGCTTTTTCCTGCTAATTCTAGCATGATAAAGAAGATTCAAAGAGAGTGAGATGCCAGCTCCTTTCATTCAGTCAGTAGCTTCAAACATTTCTGGACGTTTTTCAATGGCAAAAATCAATGAATATTGTAAATGCACAAACAGTAATATCTCCACATTGCAAGGTGCAATTCTGAAATTTTTTCCTTTTTCCTGCTAATCCTAGCATGATAAAGAAGATTCAAAGAGAGTGAGATGCCAGCTCCTTTCAGTCAGTAGCTTCAAACATTTCTGGTATATGAAAAACATGTTTTTCAATGGCAAAAATCAATGAATATTGTAAATGCACAAACAGTAATATCTCCACATTGCAAGGTGCAATTCTGAAATTTTTTGCTTTTTCCTGCTAATCCTAGCATGATAAAGAAGATTCAAAGAGAGTGAGATGCCAGCTCCTTTCATTCAGTCAGTAGCTTCAAACATTTCTGGACGTTTTTCAATGGCAAAAATCAATGAATATTGTAAATGCACAAACAGTAATATCTCCACATTGCAAGGTGCAATTCTGAAATTTTTTGCTTTTTCCTGCTAATCCTAGCATGATACAGAAGATTCAAAGAGAGTGAGATGCCAGCTCCTTTCATTCAGTCAGTAGCTTCAAACATTTCTGGACGTTTTTCAATGGCAAAAATCAATGAATATTGTAAATGCACAAACAGTAATATCTCCACATTGCAAGGTGCAATTCTGAAATTTTTTGCTTTTTCCTGCTAATCCTAGCAGGATAAAGAAGATTCAAAGAGAGTGAGATGCCAGCTCCTTTCATTGTCAGTAGCTTCAAACATTTCTGGTATATGAAAAACATGTTTTTCAATGGCAAAAATCAATGAATATTGTAAATGCACAAACAGTAATATCTCCACATTGCAAGGTGCAATTCTGAAATTTTTTGCTTTTTCCTGCTAATCCTAGCATGATAAAGAAGATTCAAAGAGAGTGAGATGCCAGCTCCTTTCAGTCAGTAGCTTCAAACATTTCTGGTATATGAAAAACATGTTTTTCAATGGCAAAAATCAATGAATATTGTAAATGCACAAACAGTAATATCTCCACATTGCAAGGTGCAATTCTGAAATTTTTTGCTTTTTCCTGCTAATCCTAGCATGATAAAGAAGATTCAAAGAGAGTGAGATGCCAGCTCCTTTCATTCAGTCAGTAGCTTCAAACATTTCTGGACGTTTTTCAATGGCAAAAATCAATGAATATTGTAAATGCACAAACAGTAATATCTCCACATTGCAAGGTGCAATTCTGAAATTTTTTGCTTTTTCCTGCTAATCCTAGCATGATAAAGAAGATTCAAAGAGAGTGAGATGCCAGCTCCTTTCATTCAGTCAGTAGCTTCAAACATTTCTGGACGTTTTTCAATGGCAAAAATCAATGAATATTGTAAATGCACAAACAGTAATATCTCCACATTGCAAGGTGCAATTCTGAAATTTTTTGCTTTTTCCTGCTAATCCTAGCATGATAAAGAAGATTCAAAGAGAGTGAGATGCCAGCTCCTTTCATTCAGTCAGTAGCTTCAAACATTTCTGGTATATGAAAAACATGTTTTTCAATGGCAAAAATCAATGAATATTGTAAATGCACAAACAGTAATATCTCCACATTGCAAGGTGCAATTCTGAAATTTTTTGCTTTTTCCTGCTAATCCTAGCATGATAAAGAAGATTCAAAGAGAGTGAGATGCCAGCTCCTTTCATTCAGTCAGTAGCTTCAAACATTTCTGGTATATGAAAAACGTTTTTCAATGGCAAAAATCAATGAATATTGTAAATGCACAAACAGTAATATCTCCACATTGCAAGGTGCAATTCTGAAATTTTTTGCTTTTTCCTGCTAATCCTAGCATGATAAAGAAGATTCAAAGAGAGTGAGATGCCAGCTCCTTTCATTCAGTCAGTAGCTTCAAACATTTCTGGTATATGAAAAACATGTTTTTCAATGGCAAAAATCAATGAATATTGTAAATGCACAAACAGTAATATTTCCACATTGCAAGGTGCAATTCTGAAATTTTTTGCTTTTTCCTGCTAATCCTAGCATGATAAAGAAGATTCAAAGAGAGTGAGATGCCAGCTCCTTTCATTCAGTCAGTAGCTTCAAACATTTCTGGACGTTTTTCAATGGCAAAAATCAATGAATATTGTAAATGCACAAACAGTAATATCTCTACATTGCAAGGTGCAATTCTGAAATTTTTTGCTTTTTCCTGTTAACCCTAGCATGATAAAGAAGATTCAAAGAGAGTGAGATGCCAGCTCCTTTCATTCAGTCAGTAGCTTCAAACATTTCTGTTATATGAATAACGATGTTTTTCAATGGCAAAAATCAATGAATATTGTAAATGCACAAACAGTAATATCTCCACATTGCAAGGTGCAATTCTGAAATTTTTTGCTTTTTCCTGCTAATCCTAGCATGATAAAGAAGATTCAAAGAGAGTGAGATGCCAGCTCCTTTCATTCAGTCAGTAGCTTCAAACATTTCTGGACGTTTTTCAATGGCAAAAATCAATGAATATTGTAAATGCACAAACAGTAATATCTCCACATTGCAAGGTGCAATTCTGAAATTTTTTGCTTTTTCCTGCTAATCCTAGCATGATAAAGAAGATTCAGAGTGAGATGCCAGCTCCTTTCATTCAGTCAGTAGCTTCAAACATTTCTGGACATTTTTCAATGGCAAAAATCAATGAATATTGTAAATGCACAAACAGTAATATCTCCACATTGCAAGGTGCAATTCTGAAATTTTTTGCTTTTTCCTGCTAATCCTAGCAGGATAAAGAAGATTCAAAGAGAGTGAGATGCCAGCTCCTTTCATTCAGTCAGTAGCTTCAAACATTTCTGGTATATGAAAAACATGTTTTTCAATGGCAAAAATCAATGAATATTGTAAATGCACAAACAGTAATATCTCCACATTGCAAGGTGCAATTCTGAAATTTTTTGCTTTTTCCTGCTAATCCTAGCATGATAAAGAAGATTCAAAGAGAGTGAGATGCCAGCTCCTTTCATTCAGTCAGTAGCTTCAAACATTTCTGGTATATGAAAAACATGTTTTTCAATGGCAAAAATCAATGAATATTGTAAATGCACAAACAGTAATATCTCCACATTGCAAGGTGCAATTCTGAAATTTTTTGCTTTTTCCTGCTAATCCTAGCATGATAAAGAAGATTCAAAGAGAGTGAGATGCCAGCTCCTTTCATTCAGTCAGTAGCTTCAAACATTTCTGGACGTTTTTCAATGGCAAAAATCAATGAATATTGTAAATGCACAAACAGTAATATCTCCACATTGCAAGGTGCAATTCTGAAATTTTTTGCTTTTTCCTGCTAATCCTAGCATGATAAAGAAGATTCAAAGAGAGTGAGATGCCAGCTCGTTTCATTCAGTCAGTAGCTTCAAACATTTCTGGACGTTTTTCAATGGCAAAAATCAATGAATATTGTAAATGCACAAACAGTAATATCTCCACATTGCAAGGTGCAATTCTGAAATTCTTTGCTTTTTCCTGCTAATCCTAGCAGGATAAAGAAGATTCAAAGAGAGTAAGATGCCAGCTCCTTTCATTCAGTCAGTAGCTTCAAACATTTCTGGTATATGAAAAACATGTTTTTCAATGGCAAAAATCAATGAATATTGTAAATGCACAAACAGTAATATCTCCACATTGCAAGGTGCAATTCTGAAATTTTTTGCTTTTTCCTGCTAATCCTAGCATGATAAAGAAGATTCAAAGAGAGTGAGATGCCAGCTCCTTTCATTCAGTCAGTAGCTTCAAACATTTCTGGTATATGAAAAACATGTTTTTCAATGGCAAAAATCAATGAATATTGTAAATGCACAAACAGTAATATCTCCACATTGCAAGGTGCAATTCTGAAATTTTTTGCTTTTTCCTGCTAATCCTAGCATGATAAAGAAGATTCAAAGAGAGTGAGATGCCAGCTCCTTTCATTCAGTCAGTAGCTTCAAACATTTCTGGACGTTTTTCAATGGCAAAAATCAATGAATATTGTAAATGCACAAACAGTAATATCTCCACATTGCAAGGTGCAATTCTGAAATTTTTTGCTTTTTCCTGCTAATCCTAGCATGATAAAGAAGATTCAAAGAGAGTGAGATGCCAGCTCCTTTCATTCAGTCAGTAGCTTCAAACATTTCTGGACGTTTTTCAATGGCAAAAATCAATGAATATTGTAAATGCACAAACAGTAATATCTCCACATTGCAAGGTGCAATTCTGAAATTCTTTGCTTTTTCCTGCTAATCCTAGCAGGATAAAGAAGATTCAAAGAGAGTAAGATGCCAGCTCCTTTCATTCAGTCAGTAGCTTCAAACATTTCTGGTATATGAAAAACATGTTTTTCAATGGCAAAAATCAATGAATATTGTAAATGCACAAACAGTAATATCTCCACATTGCAAGGTGCAATTCTGAAATTTTTTGCTTTTTCCTGCTAATCCTAGCATGATAAAGAAGATTCAAAGAGAGTGAGATGCCAGCTCCTTTCATTCAGTCAGTAGCTTCAAACATTTCTGGACGTTTTTCAATGGCAAAAATCAATGAATATTGTAAATGCACAAACAGTAATATCTCCACATTGCAAGGTGCAATTCTGAAATTCTTTGCTTTTTCCTGCTAATCCTAGCAGGATAAAGAAGATTCAAAGAGAGTAAGATGCCAGCTCCTTTCATTCAGTCAGTAGCTTCAAACATTTCTGGTATATGAAAAACATGTTTTTCAATGGCAAAAATCAATGAATATTGTAAATGCACAAACAGTAATATCTCCACATTGCAAGGTGCAATTCTGAAATTTTTTGCTTTTTCCTGCTAATCCTAGCATGATAAAGAAGATTCAAAGAGAGTGAGATGCCAGCTCCTTTCATTCAGTCAGTAGATTCAAACATTTCTGGACGTTTTTCAATGGCAAAAATCAATGAATATTGTAAATGCACAAACATTAATATCTCCACATTGCAAGGTGCAATTCTGAAATTTTTTGCTTTTTCCTGCTAATCCTAGCATGATAAAGAAGATTCAAAGAGAGTGAGATGCCAGCTCCTTTCATTCAGTCAGTAGCTTCAAACATTTCTGGACGTTTTTCAATGGCAAAAATCAATGAATATTGTAAATGCACAAACAGTAATATCTCCACATTGCAAGGTGCAATTCTGAAATTCTTTGCTTTTTCCTGCTAATCCTAGCAGGATAAAGAAGATTCAAAGAGAGTAAGATGCCAGCTCCTTTCATTCAGTCAGTAGCTTCAAACATTTCTGGTATATGAAAAACATGTTTTCCAATGGCAAAAATCAATGAATATTGTAAATGCACAAACAGTAATATCTCCACATTGCAAGGTGCAATTCTGAAATTGTTTGCTTTTTCCTGCTAATCCTAGCATGATAAAGAAGATTCGAAGAGAGTGAGATGCCAGCTCCTTTCATTCAGTCAGTAGCTTCAAACATTTCTGGTATATGAAAAACATGTTTTTCAATGGCAAAAATCAATGAATATTGTAAATGCACAAACAGTAATATCTCCACATTGCAAGGTGCAATTCTGAAATTTTTTGCTTTTTCCTGCTAATCCTAGCATGATAAAGAAGATTCAAAGAGAGTGAGATGCCAGCTCCTTTCAGTCAGTAGCTTCAAACATTTCTGGTATATGAAAAACATGTTTTTCAATGGCAAAAATCAATGAATATTGTAAATGCACAGTAATATCTCCACATTGCAAGGTGCAATTCTGAAATTTTTTGCTTTTTCCTGCTAATCCTAGCATGATAAAGAAGATTCAAAGAGAGTGAGATGCCAGCTCCTTTCATTCAGTCAGTAGCTTCAAACATTTCTGGACGTTTTTCAATGGCAAAAATCAATGAATATTGTAAATACACAAACAGTAATATCTCCACATTGCAAGGTGCAATTCTGAAATTTTTTGCTTTTTCCTGCTAATCCTAGCATGATAAAGAAGATTCAAAGAGAGTGAGATGCCAGCTCCTTTCATTCAGTCAGTAGCTTCAAACATTTCTGGACGTTTTTCAATGGCAAAAATCAATGAATATTGTAAATGCACAAACAGTAATATCTCCACATTGCAAGGTGCAATTCTGAAATTTTTTGCTTTTTCCTGCTAATCCTAGCATGATAAAGAAGATTCAAAGAGAGTGAGATGCCAGCTCCTTTCATTCAGTCAGTAGCTTCAAACATTTCTGGTATATGAAAAACATGTTTTTCAATGGCAAAAATCAATGAATATTGTAAATGCACAAACAGTAATATCTCCACATTGCAAGGTGCAATTCTGAAATTTTTTGCTTTTTCCTGCTAATCCTAGCATGATAAAGAAGATTCAAAGAGAGTGAGATGCCAGCTCCTTTCATTCAGTCAGTAGCTTCAAACATTTCTGGTATATGAAAAACGTTTTTCAATGGCAAAAATCAATGAATATTGTAAATGCACAAACAGTAATATCTCCACATTGCAAGGTGCAATTCTGAAATTTTTTGCTTTTTCCTGCTAATCCTAGCATGATAAAGAAGATTCAAAGAGAGTGAGATGCCAGCTCCTTTCATTCAGTCAGTAGCTTCAAACATTTCTGGTATATGAAAAACATGTTTTTCAATGGCAAAAATCAATGAATATTGTAAATGCACAAACAGTAATATTTCCACATTGCAAGGTGCAATTCTGAAATTTTTTGCTTTTTCCTGCTAATCCTAGCATGATAAAGAAGATTCAAAGAGAGTGAGATGCCAGCTCCTTTCATTCAGTCAGTAGCTTCAAACATTTCTGGACGTTTTTCAATGGCAAAAATCAATGAATATTGTAAATGCACAAACAGTAATATCTCTACATTGCAAGGTGCAATTCTGAAATTTTTTGCTTTTTCCTGTTAATCCTAGCATGATAAAGAAGATTCAAAGAGAGTGAGATGCCAGCTCCTTTCATTCAGTCAGTAGCTTCAAACATTTCTGTTATATGAATAACGATGTTTTTCAATGGCAAAAATCAATGAATATTGTAAATGCACAAACAGTAATATCTCCACATTGCAAGGTGCAATTCTGAAATTTTTTGCTTTTTCCTGCTAATCCTAGCATGATAAAGAAGATTCAAAGAGAGTGAGATGCCAGCTCCTTTCATTCAGTCAGTAGCTTCAAACATTTCTGGACGTTTTTCAATGGCAAAAATCAATGAATATTGTAAATGCACAAACAGTAATATCTCCACATTGCAAGGTGCAATTCTGAAATTTTTTGCTTTTTCCTGCTAATCCTAGCATGATAAAGAAGATTCAAAGAGAGTGAGATGCCAGCTCCTTTCATTCAGTCAGTAGCTTCAAACATTTCTGGACGTTTTTCAATGGCAAAAATCAATGAATATTGTAAATGCACAAACAGTAATATCTCCACATTGCAAGGTGCAATTCTGAAATTTTTTGCTTTTTCCTGCTAATCCTAGCATGATAAAGAAGATTCAAAGAGAGTGAGATGCCAGCTCCTTTCATTCAGTCAGTAGCTTCAAACATTTCTGGACGTTTTTCAATGGCAAAAATCAATGAATATTGTAAATGCACAAACAGTAATATCTCCACATTGCAAGGTGCAATTCTGAAATTTTTTGCTTTTTCCTGCTAATCCTAGCATGATAAAGAAGATTCAAAGAGAGTGAGATGCCAGCTCCTTTCATTCAGTCAGTAGCTTCAAACATTTCTGGACGTTTTTCAATGGCAAAAATCAATGAATATTGTAAATGCACAAACAGTAATATCTCTACATTGCAAGGTGCAATTCTGAAATTTTTTGCTTTTTCCTGTTAATCCTAGCATGATAAAGAAGATTCAAAGAGAGTGAGATGCCAGCTCCTTTCATTCAGTCAGTAGCTTCAAACATTTCTGTTATATGAATAACGATGTTTTTCAATGGCAAAAATCAATGAATATTGTAAATGCACAAACAGTAATATCTCCACATTGCAAGGTGCAATTCTGAAATTTTTTGCTTTTTCCTGCTAATCGTAGCATGATAAAGAAGATTCAAAGAGAGTGAGATGCCAGCTCCTTTCATTCAGTCAGTAGCTTCAAACATTTCTGGACGTTTTTCAATGGCAAAAATCAATGAATATTGTAAATGCACAAACAGTAATATCTCCACATTGCAAGGTGCAATTCTGAAATTTTTTGCTTTTTCCTGCTAATCCTAGCATGATAAAGAAGATTCAAAGAGAGTGAGATGCCAGCTCCTTTCATTCAGTCAGTAGCTTCAAACATTTCTGGACGTTTTTCAATGGCAAAAATCAATGAATATTGTAAATGCACAAACAGTAATATCTCCACATTGCAAGGTGCAATTCTGAAATTTTTTGCTTTTTCCTGCTAATCCTAGCATGATAAAGAAGATTCAAAGAGAGTGAGATGCCAGCTCCTTTCATTCAGTCAGTAGCTTCAAACATTTCTGGACGTTTTTCAATGGCAAAAATCAATGAATATTGTAAATGCACAAACAGTAATATCTCCACATTGCAAGGTGCAATTCTGAAATTTTTTGCTTTTTCCTGCTAATCCTAGCATGATAAAGAAGATTCAGAGTGAGATGCCAGCTCCTTTCATTCAGTCAGTAGCTTCAAACATTTCTGGACGTTTTTCAATGGCAAAAATCAATGAATATTGTAAATGCACAAACAGTAATATCTCCACATTGCAAGGTGCAATTCTGAAATTTTTTGCTTTTTCCTGCTAATCCTAGCAGGATAAAGAAGATTCAAAGAGAGTGAGATGCCAGCTCCTTTCATTCAGTCAGTAGCTTCAAACATTTCTGGTATATGAAAAACATGTTTTTCAATGGCAAAAATCAATGAATATTGTAAATGCACAAACAGTAATATCTCCACATTGCAAGGTGCAATTCTGAAATTTTTTGCTTTTTCCTGCTAATCCTAGCATGATAAAGAAGATTCAAAGAGAGTGAGATGCCAGCTCCTTTCATTCAGTCAGTAGCTTCAAACATTTCTGGACGTTTTTCAATGGCAAAAATCAATGAATATTGTAAATGCACAAACAGTAATATCTCCACATTGCAAGGTGCAATTCTGAAATTTTTTGCTTTTTCCTGCTAATCCTAGCAGGATAAAGAAGATTCAAAGAGAGTGAGATGCCAGCTCCTTTCATTCAGTCAGTAGCTTCAAACATTTCTGGTATATGAAAAACATGTTTTTCAATGGCAAAAATCAATGAATATTGTAAATGCACAAACAGTAATATCTCCACATTGCAAGGTGCAATTCTGAAATTTTTTGCTTTTTCCTGCTAATCCTAGCATGATAAAGAAGATTCAAAGAGAGTGAGATGCCAGCTCCTTTCATTCAGTCAGTAGCTTCAAACATTTCTGGACGTTTTTCAATGGCAAAAATCAATGAATATTGTAAATGCACAAACAGTAATATCTCCACATTGCAAGGTGCAATTCTGAAATTTTTTGCTTTTTCCTGCTAATCCTAGCATGATAAAGAAGATTCAAAGAGAGTGAGATGCCAGCTCCTTTCATTCAGTCAGTAGCTTCAAACATTTCTGGACGTTTTTCAATGGCAAAAATCAATGAATATTGTAAATGCACAAACAGTAATATCTCCACATTGCAAGGTGCAATTCTGAAATTCTTTGCTTTTTCCTGCTAATCCTAGCAGGATAAAGAAGATTCAAAGAGAGTAAGATGCCAGCTCCTTTCATTCAGTCAGTAGCTTCAAACATTTCTGGTATATGAAAAACATGTTTTTCAATGGCAAAAATCAATGAATATTGTAAATGCACAAACAGTAATATCTCCACATTGCAAGGTGCAATTCTGAAATTTTTTGCTTTTTCCTGCTAATCCTAGCATGATAAAGAAGATTCAAAGAGAGTGAGATGCCAGCTCCTTTCATTCAGTCAGTAGCTTCAAACATTTCTGGTATATGAAAAACATGTTTTTCAATGGCAAAAATCAATGAATATTGTAAATGCACAAACAGTAATATCTCCACATTGCAAGGTGCAATTCTGAAATTTTTTGCTTTTTCCTGCTAATCCTAGCATGATAAAGAAGATTCAAAGAGAGTGAGATGCCAGCTCCTTTCATTCAGTCAGTAGCTTCAAACATTTCTGGACGTTTTTCAATGGCAAAAATCAATGAATATTGTAAATGCACAAACAGTAATATCTCCACATTGCAAGGTGCAATTCTGAAATTTTTTGCTTTTTCCTGCTAATCCTAGCATGATAAAGAAGATTCAAAGAGAGTGAGATGCCAGCTCCTTTCATTCAGTCAGTAGCTTCAAACATTTCTGGACGTTTTTCAATGGCAAAAATCAATGAATATTGTAAATGCACAAACAGTAATATCTCCACATTGCAAGGTGCAATTCTGAAATTCTTTGCTTTTTCCTGCTAATCCTAGCAGGATAAAGAAGATTCAAAGAGAGTAAGATGCCAGCTCCTTTCATTCAGTCAGTAGCTTCAAACATTTCTGGTATATGAAAAACATGTTTTTCAATGGCAAAAATCAATGAATATTGTAAATGCACAAACAGTAATATCTCCACATTGCAAGGTGCAATTCTGAAATTTTTTGCTTTTTCCTGCTAATCCTAGCATGATAAAGAAGATTCAAAGAGAGTGAGATGCCAGCTCCTTTCATTCAGTCAGTAGCTTCAAACATTTCTGGTATATGAAAAACATGTTTTTCAATGGCAAAAATCAATGAATATTGTAAATGCACAAACAGTAATATCTCCACATTGCAAGGTGCAATTCTGAAATTTTTTGCTTTTTCCTGCTAATCCTAGCATGATAAAGAAGATTCAAAGAGAGTGAGATGCCAGCTCCTTTCATTCAGTCAGTAGATTCAAACATTTCTGGACGTTTTTCAATGGCAAAAATCAATGAATATTGTAAATGCACAAACAGTAATATCTCCACATTGCAAGGTGCAATTCTGAAATTTTTTGCTTTTTCCTGCTAATCCTAGCATGATAAAGAAGATTCAAAGAGAGTGAGATGCCAGCTCCTTTCATTCAGTCAGTAGCTTCAAACATTTCTGGACGTTTTTCAATGGCAAAAATCAATGAATATTGTAAATGCACAAACAGTAATATCTCCACATTGCAAGGTGCAATTCTGAAATTCTTTGCTTTTTCCTGCTAATCCTAGCAGGATAAAGAAGATTCAAAGAGAGTAAGATGCCAGCTCCTTTCATTCAGTCAGTAGCTTCAAACATTTCTGGTATATGAAAAACATGTTTTCCAATGGCAAAAATCAATGAATATTGTAAATGCACAAACAGTAATATCTCCACATTGCAAGGTGAAATTCTGAAATTGTTTGCTTTTTCCTGCTAATCCTAGCATGATAAAGAAGATTCGAAGAGAGTGAGATGCCAGCTCCTTTCATTCAGTCAGTAGCTTCAAACATTTCTGGTATATGAAAAACATGTTTTTCAATGGCAAAAATCAATGAATATTGTAAATGCACAAACAGTAATATCTCCACATTGCAAGGTGCAATTCTGAAATTTTTTGCTTTTTCCTGCTAATCCTAGCATGATAAAGAAGATTCAAAGAGAGTGAGATGCCAGCTCCTTTCAGTCAGTAGCTTCAAACATTTCTGGTATATGAAAAACATGTTTTTCAATGGCAAAAATCAATGAATATTGTAAATGCACAGTAATATCTCCACATTGCAAGGTGCAATTCTGAAATTTTTTGCTTTTTCCTGCTAATCCTAGCATGATAAAGAAGATTCAAAGAGAGTGAGATGCCAGCTCCTTTCATTCAGTCAGTAGCTTCAAACATTTCTGGACGTTTTTCAATGGCAAAAATCAATGAATATTGTAAATACACAAACAGTAATATCTCCACATTGCAAGGTGCAATTCTGAAATTTTTTGCTTTTTCCTGCTAATCCTAGCATGATAAAGAAGATTCAAAGAGAGTGAGATGCCAGCTCCTTTCATTCAGTCAGTAGCTTCAAACATTTCTGGACGTTTTTCAATGGCAAAAATCAATGAATATTGTAAATGCACAAACAGTAATATCTCCACATTGCAAGGTGCAATTCTGAAATTTTTTGCTTTTTCCTGCTAATCCTAGCATGATAAAGAAGATTCAAAGAGAGTGAGATGCCAGCTCCTTTCATTCAGTCAGTAGCTTCAAACATTTCTGGTATATGAAAAACATGTTTTTCAATGGCAAAAATCAATGAATATTGTAAATGCACAAACAGTAATATCTCCACATTGCAAGGTGCAATTCTGAAATTTTTTGCTTTTTCCTGCTAATCCTAGCATGATAAAGAAGATTCAAAGAGAGTGAGATGCCAGCTCCTTTCATTCAGTCAGTAGCTTCAAACATTTCTGGTATATGAAAAACGTTTTTCAATGGCAAAAATCAATGAATATTGTAAATGCACAAACAGTAATATCTCCACATTGCAAGGTGCAATTCTGAAATTTTTTGCTTTTTCCTGCTAATCCTAGCATGATAAAGAAGATTCAAAGAGAGTGAGATGCCAGCTCCTTTCATTCAGTCAGTAGCTTCAAACATTTCTGGTATATGAAAAACATGTTTTTCAATGGCAAAAATCAATGAATATTGTAAATGCACAAACAGTAATATTTCCACATTGCAAGGTGCAATTCTGAAATTTTTTGCTTTTTCCTGCTAATCCTAGCATGATAAAGAAGATTCAAAGAGAGTGAGATGCCAGCTCCTTTCATTCAGTCAGTAGCTTCAAACATTTCTGGACGTTTTTCAATGGCAAAAATCAATGAATATTGTAAATGCACAAACAGTAATATCTCTACATTGCAAGGTGCAATTCTGAAATTTTTTGCTTTTTCCTGTTAATCCTAGCATGATAAAGAAGATTCAAAGAGAGTGAGATGCCAGCTCCTTTCATTCAGTCAGTAGCTTCAAACATTTCTGTTATATGAATAACGATGTTTTTCAATGGCAAAAATCAATGAATATTGTAAATGCACAAACAGTAATATCTCCACATTGCAAGGTGCAATTCTGAAATTTTTTGCTTTTTCCTGCTAATCCTAGCATGATAAAGAAGATTCAAAGAGAGTGAGATGCCAGCTCCTTTCATTCAGTCAGTAGCTTCAAACATTTCTGGACGTTTTTCAATGGCAAAAATCAATGAATATTGTAAATGCACAAACAGTAATATCTCCACATTGCAAGGTGCAATTCTGAAATTTTTTGCTTTTTCCTGCTAATCCTAGCATGATAAAGAAGATTCAAAGAGAGTGAGATGCCAGCTCCTTTCATTCAGTCAGTAGCTTCAAACATTTCTGGACGTTTTTCAATGGCAAAAATCAATGAATATTGTAAATGCACAAACAGTAATATCTCCACATTGCAAGGTGCAATTCTGAAATTTTTTGCTTTTTCCTGCTAATCCTAGCATGATAAAGAAGATTCAAAGAGAGTGAAATGCCAGCTCCTTTCATTCAGTCAGTAGCTTCAAACATTTCTGGACGTTTTTCAATGGCAAAAATCAATGAATATTGTAAATGCACAAACAGTAATATCTCCACATTGCAAGGTGCAATTCTGAAATTTTTTGCTTTTTCCTGCTAATCCTAGCATGATAAAGAAGATTCAGAGTGAGATGCCAGCTCCTTTCATTCAGTCAGTAGCTTCAAACATTTCTGGACGTTTTTCAATGGCAAAAATCAATGAATATTGTAAATGCACAAACAGTAATATCTCCACATTGCAAGGTGCAATTCTGAAATTTTTTGCTTTTTCCTGCTAATCCTAGCAGGATAAAGAAGATTCAAAGAGAGTGAGATGCCAGCTCCTTTCATTCAGTCAGTAGCTTCAAACATTTCTGGTATATGAAAAACATGTTTTTCAATGGCAAAAATCAATGAATATTGTAAATGCACAAACAGTAATATCTCCACATTGCAAGGTGCAATTCTGAAATTTTTTGCTTTTTCCTGCTAATCCTAGCATGATAAAGAAGATTCAAAGAGAGTGAGATGCCAGCTCCTTTCATTCAGTCAGTAGCTTCAAACATTTCTGGTATATGAAAAACATGTTTTTCAATGGCAAAAATCAATGAATATTGTAAATGCACAAACAGTAATATCTCCACATTGCAAGGTGCAATTCTGAAATTTTTTGCTTTTTCCTGCTAATCCTAGCATGATAAAGAAGATTCAAAGAGAGTGAGATGCCAGCTCCTTTCATTCAGTCAGTAGCTTCAAACATTTCTGGACGTTTTTCAATGGCAAAAATCAATGAATATTGTAAATGCACAAACAGTAATATCTCCACATTGCAAGGTGCAATTCTGAAATTTTTTGCTTTTTCCTGCTAATCCTAGCATGATAAAGAAGATTCAAAGAGAGTGAGATGCCAGCTCCTTTCATTCAGTCAGTAGCTTCAAACATTTCTGGACGTTTTTCAATGGCAAAAATCAATGAATATTGTAAATGCACAAACAGTAATATCTCCACATTGCAAGGTGCAATTCTGAAATTCTTTGCTTTTTCCTGCTAATCCTAGCAGGATAAAGAAGATTCAAAGAGAGTAAGATGCCAGCTCCTTTCATTCAGTCAGTAGCTTCAAACATTTCTGGTATATGAAAAACATGTTTTTCAATGGCAAAAATCAATGAATATTGTAAATGCACAAACAGTAATATCTCCACATTGCAAGGTGCAATTCTGAAATTTTTTGCTTTTTCCTGCTAATCCTAGCATGATAAAGAAGATTCAAAGAGAGTGAGATGCCAGCTCCTTTCATTCAGTCAGTAGCTTCAAACATTTCTGGTATATGAAAAACATGTTTTTCAATGGCAAAAATCAATGAATATTGTAAATGCACAAACAGTAATATCTCCACATTGCAAGGTGCAATTCTGAAATTTTTTGCTTTTTCCTGCTAATCCTAGCATGATAAAGAAGATTCAAAGAGAGTGAGATGCCAGCTCCTTTCATTCAGTCAGTAGCTTCAAACATTTCTGGACGTTTTTCAATGGCAAAAATCAATGAATATTGTAAATGCACAAACAGTAATATCTCCACATTGCAAGGTGCAATTCTGAAATTTTTTGCTTTTTCCTGCTAATCCTAGCATGATAAAGAAGATTCAAAGAGAGTGAGATGCCAGCTCCTTTCATTCAGTCAGTAGCTTCAAACATTTCTGGACGTTTTTCAATGGCAAAAATCAATGAATATTGTAAATGCACAAACAGTAATATCTCCACATTGCAAGGTGCAATTCTGAAATTCTTTGCTTTTTCCTGCTAATCCTAGCAGGATAAAGAAGATTCAAAGAGAGTAAGATGCCAGCTCCTTTCATTCAGTCAGTAGCTTCAAACATTTCTGGTATATGAAAAACATGTTTTCCAATGGCAAAAATCAATGAATATTGTAAATGCACAAACAGTAATATCTCCACATTGCAAGGTGCAATTCTGAAATTTTTTGCTTTTTCCTGCTAATCCTAGCATGATAAAGAAGATTCGAAGAGAGTGAGATGCCAGCTCCTTTCATTCAGTCAGTAGCTTCAAACATTTCTGGTATATGAAAAACATGTTTTTCAATGGCAAAAATCAATGAATATTGTAAATGCACAAACAGTAATATCTCCACATTGCAAGGTGCAATTCTGAAATTTTTTGCTTTTTCCTGCTAATCCTAGCATGATAAAGAAGATTCAAAGAGAGTGAGATGCCAGCTCCTTTCAGTCAGTAGCTTCAAACATTTCTGGTATATGAAAAACATGTTTTTCAATGGCAAAAATCAATGAATATTGTAAATGCACAGTAATATCTCCACATTGCAAGGTGCAATTCTGAAATTTTTTGCTTTTTCCTGCTAATCCTAGCATGATAAAGAAGATTCAAAGAGAGTGAGATGCCAGCTCCTTTCATTCAGTCAGTAGCTTCAAACATTTCTGGACGTTTTTCAATGGCAAAAATCAATGAATATTGTAAATACACAAACAGTAATATCTCCACATTGCAAGGTGCAATTCTGAAATTTTTTGCTTTTTCCTGCTAATCCTAGCATGATAAAGAAGATTCAAAGAGAGTGAGATGCCAGCTCCTTTCATTCAGTCAGTAGCTTCAAACATTTCTGGACGTTTTTCAATGGCAAAAATCAATGAATATTGTAAATGCACAAACAGTAATATCTCCACATTGCAAGGTGCAATTCTGAAATTTTTTGCTTTTTCCTGCTAATCCTAGCATGATAAAGAAGATTCAAAGAGAGTGAGATGCCAGCTCCTTTCATTCAGTCAGTAGCTTCAAACATTTCTGGTATATGAAAAACATGTTTTTCAATGGCAAAAATCAATGAATATTGTAAATGCACAAACAGTAATATCTCCACATTGCAAGGTGCAATTCTGAAATTTTTTGCTTTTTCCTGCTAATCCTAGCATGATAAAGAAGATTCAAAGAGAGTGAGATGCCAGCTCCTTTCATTCAGTCAGTAGCTTCAAACATTTCTGGTATATGAAAAACGTTTTTCAATGGCAAAACTCAATGAATATTGTAAATGCACAAACAGTAATATCTCCACATTGCAAGGTGCAATTCTGAAATTTTTTGCTTTTTCCTGCTAATCCTAGCATGATAAAGAAGATTCAAAGAGAGTGAGATGCCAGCTCCTTTCATTCAGTCAGTAGCTTCAAACATTTCTGGTATATGAAAAACATGTTTTTCAATGGCAAAAATCAATGAATATTGTAAATGCACAAACAGTAATATTTCCACATTGCAAGGTGCAATTCTGAAATTTTTTGCTTTTTCCTGCTAATCCTAGCATGATAAAGAAGATTCAAAGAGAGTGAGATGCCAGCTCCTTTCATTCAGTCAGTAGCTTCAAACATTTCTGGACGTTTTTCAATGGCAAAAATCAATGAATATTGTAAATGCACAAACAGTAATATCTCTACATTGCAAGGTGCAATTCTGAAATTTTTTGCTTTTTCCTGTTAATCCTAGCATGATAAAGAAGATTCAAAGAGAGTGAGATGCCAGCTCCTTTCATTCAGTCAGTAGCTTCAAACATTTCTGTTATATGAATAACGATGTTTTTCAATGGCAAAAATCAATGAATATTGTAAATGCACAAACAGTAATATCTCCACATTGCAAGGTGCAATTCTGAAATTTTTTGCTTTTTCCTGCTAATCCTAGCATGATAAAGAAGATTCAAAGAGAGTGAGATGCCAGCTCCTTTCATTCAGTCAGTAGCTTCAAACATTTCTGGACGTTTTTCAATGGCAAAAATCAATGAATATTGTAAATGCACAAACAGTAATATCTCCACATTGCAAGGTGCAATTCTGAAATTTTTTGCTTTTTCCTGCTAATCCTAGCATGATAAAGAAGATTCAAAGAGAGTGAGATGCCAGCTCCTTTCATTCAGTCAGTAGCTTCAAACATTTCTGGACGTTTTTCAATGGCAAAAATCAATGAATATTGTAAATGCACAAACAGTAATATCTCCACATTGCAAGGTGCAATTCTGAAATTTTTTGCTTTTTCCTGCTAATCCTAGCATGATAAAGAAGATTCAAAGAGAGTGAGATGCCAGCTCCTTTCATTCAGTCAGTAGCTTCAAACATTTCTGGACGTTTTTCAATGGCAAAAATCAATGAATATTGTAAATGCACAAACAGTAATATCTCCACATTGCAAGGTGCAATTCTGAAATTTTTTGCTTTTTCCTGCTAATCCTAGCATGATAAAGAAGATTCAAAGAGAGTGAGATGCCAGCTCCTTTCATTCAGTCAGTAGCTTCAAACATTTCTGGTATATGAAAAACATGTTTTTCAATGGCAAAAATCAATGAATATTGTAAATGCACAAACAGTAATATCTCCACATTGCAAGGTGCAATTCTGAAATTTTTTGCTTTTTCCTGCTAATCCTAGCATGATAAAGAAGATTCAAAGAGAGTGAGATGCCAGCTCCTTTCATTCAGTCAGTAGCTTCAAACATTTCTGGTATATGAAAAACGTTTTTCAATGGCAAAAATCAATGAATATTGTAAATGCACAAACAGTAATATCTCCACATTGCAAGGTGCAATTCTGAAATTTTTTGCTTTTTCCTGCTAATCCTAGCATGATAAAAAAGATACAAAGAGAGTGAGATGCCAGCTCCTTTCATTCAGTCAGTAGCTTCAAACATTTCTGGTATATGAAAAACATGTTTTTCAATGGCAAAAATCAATGAATATTGTAAATGCACAAACAGTAATATTTCCACATTGCAAGGTGCAATTCTGAAATTTTTTGCTTTTTCCTGCTAATCCTAGCATGATAAAGAAGATTCAAAGAGAGTGAGATGCCAGCTCCTTTCATTCAGTCAGTAGCTTCAAACATTTCTGGACGTTTTTCAATGGCAAAAATCAATGAATATTGTAAATGCACAAACAGTAATATCTCTACATTGCAAGGTGCAATTCTGAAATTTTTTGCTTTTTCCTGTTAACCCTAGCATGATAAAGAAGATTCAAAGAGAGTGAGATGCCAGCTCCTTTCATTCAGTCAGTAGCTTCAAACATTTCTGTTATATGAATAACGATGTTTTTCAATGGCAAAAATCAATGAATATTGTAAATGCACAAACAGTAATATCTCCACATTGCAAGGTGCAATTCTGAAATTTTTTGCTTTTTCCTGCTAATCCTAGCATGATAAAGAAGATTCAAAGAGAGTGAGATGCCAGCTCCTTTCATTCAGTCAGTAGCTTCAAACATTTCTGGACGTTTTTCAATGGCAAAAATCAATGGATATTGTAAATGCACAAACAGTAATATCTCCACATTGCAAGGTGCAATTCTGAAATTTTTTGCTTTTTCCTGCTAATCCTAGCATGATAAAGAAGATTCAGAGTGAGATGCCAGCTCCTTTCATTCAGTCAGTAGCTTCAAACATTTCTGGACGTTTTTCAATGGCAAAAATCAATGAATATTGTAAATGCACAAACAGTAATATCTCCACATTGCAAGGTGCAATTCTGAAATTTTTTGCTTTTTCCTGCTAATCCTAGCAGGATAAAGAAGATTCAAAGAGAGTGAGATGCCAGCTCCTTTCATTCAGTCAGTAGCTTCAAACATTTCTGGTATATGAAAAACATGTTTTTCAATGGCAAAAATCAATGAATATTGTAAATGCACAAACAGTAATATCTCCACATTGCAAGGTGCAATTCTGAAATTTTTTGCTTTTTCCTGCTAATCCTAGCATGATAAAGAAGATTCAAAGAGAGTGAGATGCCAGCTCCTTTCATTCAGTCAGTAGCTTCAAACATTTCTGGTATATGAAAAACATGTTTTTCAATGGCAAAAATCAATGAATATTGTAAATGCACAAACAGTAATATCTCCACATTGCAAGGTGCAATTCTGAAATTTTTTGCTTTTTCCTGCTAATCCTAGCATGATAAAGAAGATTCAAAGAGAGTGAGATGCCAGCTCCTTTCATTCAGTCAGTAGCTTCAAACATTTCTGGTATATGAAAAACGTTTTTCAATGGCAAAACTCAATGAATATTGTAAATGCACAAACAGTAATATCTCCACATTGCAAGGTGCAATTCTGAAATTTTTTGCTTTTTCCTGCTAATCCTAGCATGATAAAGAAGATTCAAAGAGAGTGAGATGCCAGCTCCTTTCATTCAGTCAGTAGCTTCAAACATTTCTGGTATATGAAAAACATGTTTTTCAATGGCAAAAATCAATGAATATTGTAAATGCACAAACAGTAATATTTCCACATTGCAAGGTGCAATTCTGAAATTTTTTGCTTTTTCCTGCTAATCCTAGCATGATAAAGAAGATTCAAAGAGAGTGAGATGCCAGCTCCTTTCATTCAGTCAGTAGCTTCAAACATTTCTGGACGTTTTTCAATGGCAAAAATCAATGAATATTGTAAATGCACAAACAGTAATATCTCTACATTGCAAGGTGCAATTCTGAAATTTTTTGCTTTTTCCTGTTAATCCTAGCATGATAAAGAAGATTCAAAGAGAGTGAGATGCCAGCTCCTTTCATTCAGTCAGTAGCTTCAAACATTTCTGTTATATGAATAACGATGTTTTTCAATGGCAAAAATCAATGAATATTGTAAATGCACAAACAGTAATATCTCCACATTGCAAGGTGCAATTCTGAAATTTTTTGCTTTTTCCTGCTAATCCTAGCATGATAAAGAAGATTCAAAGAGAGTGAGATGCCAGCTCCTTTCATTCAGTCAGTAGCTTCAAACATTTCTGGTATATGAAAAACATGTTTTTCAATGGCAAAAATCAATGAATATTGTAAATGCACAAACAGTAATATCTCCACATTGCAAGGTGCAATTCTGAAATTTTTTGCTTTTTCCTGCTAATCCTAGCATGATAAAGAAGATTCAAAGAGAGTGAGATGCCAGCTCCTTTCATTCAGTCAGTAGCTTCAAACATTTCTGGTATATGAAAAACGTTTTTCAATGGCAAAACTCAATGAATATTGTAAATGCACAAACAGTAATATCTCCACATTGCAAGGTGCAATTCTGAAATTTTTTGCTTTTTCCTGCTAATCCTAGCATGATAAAGAAGATTCAAAGAGAGTGAGATGCCAGCTCCTTTCATTCAGTCAGTAGCTTCAAACATTTCTGGTATATGAAAAACATGTTTTTCAATGGCAAAAATCAATGAATATTGTAAATGCACAAACAGTAATATTTCCACATTGCAAGGTGCAATTCTGAAATTTTTTGCTTTTTCCTGCTAATCCTAGCATGATAAAGAAGATTCAAAGAGAGTGAGATGCCAGCTCCTTTCATTCAGTCAGTAGCTTCAAACATTTCTGGACGTTTTTCAATGGCAAAAATCAATGAATATTGTAAATGCACAAACAGTAATATCTCTACATTGCAAGGTGCAATTCTGAAATTTTTTGCTTTTTCCTGTTAATCCTAGCATGATAAAGAAGATTCAAAGAGAGTGAGATGCCAGCTCCTTTCATTCAGTCAGTAGCTTCAAACATTTCTGTTATATGAATAACGATGTTTTTCAATGGCAAAAATCAATGAATATTGTAAATGCACAAACAGTAATATCTCCACATTGCAAGGTGCAATTCTGAAATTTTTTGCTTTTTCCTGCTAATCCTAGCATGATAAAGAAGATTCAAAGAGAGTGAGATGCCAGCTCCTTTCATTCAGTCAGTAGCTTCAAACATTTCTGGACGTTTTTCAATGGCAAAAATCAATGAATATTGTAAATGCACAAACAGTAATATCTCCACATTGCAAGGTGCAATTCTGAAATTTTTTGCTTTTTCCTGCTAATCCTAGCATGATAAAGAAGATTCAAAGAGAGTGAGATGCCAGCTCCTTTCATTCAGTCAGTAGCTTCAAACATTTCTGGACGTTTTTCAATGGCAAAAATCAATGAATATTGTAAATGCACAAACAGTAATATCTCCACATTGCAAGGTGCAATTCTGAAATTTTTTGCTTTTTCCTGCTAATCCTAGCATGATAAAGAAGATTCAAAGAGAGTGAGATGCCAGCTCCTTTCATTCAGTCAGTAGCTTCAAACATTTCTGGACGTTTTTCAATGGCAAAAATCAATGAATATTGTAAATGCACAAACAGTAATATCTCCACATTGCAAGGTGCAATTCTGAAATTTTTTGCTTTTTCCTGCTAATCCTAGCATGATAAAGAAGATTCAAAGAGAGTGAGATGCCAGCTCCTTTCATTCAGTCAGTAGCTTCAAACATTTCTGGTATATGAAAAACATGTTTTTCAATGGCAAAAATCAATGAATATTGTAAATGCACAAACAGTAATATCTCCACATTGCAAGGTGCAATTCTGAAATTTTTTGCTTTTTCCTGCTAATCCTAGCATGATAAAGAAGATTCAAAGAGAGTGAGATGCCAGCTCCTTTCATTCAGTCAGTAGCTTCAAACATTTCTGGTATATGAAAAACGTTTTTCAATGGCAAAAATCAATGAATATTGTAAATGCACAAACAGTAATATCTCCACATTGCAAGGTGCAATTCTGAAATTTTTTGCTTTTTCCTGCTAATCCTAGCATGATAAAAAAGATACAAAGAGAGTGAGATGCCAGCTCCTTTCATTCAGTCAGTAGCTTCAAACATTTCTGGTATATGAAAAACATGTTTTTCAATGGCAAAAATCAATGAATATTGTAAATGCACAAACAGTAATATTTCCACATTGCAAGGTGCAATTCTGAAATTTTTTGCTTTTTCCTGCTAATCCTAGCATGATAAAGAAGATTCAAAGAGAGTGAGATGCCAGCTCCTTTCATTCAGTCAGTAGCTTCAAACATTTCTGGACGTTTTTCAATGGCAAAAATCAATGAATATTGTAAATGCACAAACAGTAATATCTCTACATTGCAAGGTGCAATTCTGAAATTTTTTGCTTTTTCCTGTTAACCCTAGCATGATAAAGAAGATTCAAAGAGAGTGAGATGCCAGCTCCTTTCATTCAGTCAGTAGCTTCAAACATTTCTGTTATATGAATAACGATGTTTTTCAATGGCAAAAATCAATGAATATTGTAAATGCACAAACAGTAATATCTCCACATTGCAAGGTGCAATTCTGAAATTTTTTGCTTTTTCCTGCTAATCCTAGCATGATAAAGAAGATTCAAAGAGAGTGAGATGCCAGCTCCTTTCATTCAGTCAGTAGCTTCAAACATTTCTGGACGTTTTTCAATGGCAAAAATCAATGGATATTGTAAATGCACAAACAGTAATATCTCCACATTGCAAGGTGCAATTCTGAAATTTTTTGCTTTTTCCTGCTAATCCTAGCATGATAAAGAAGATTCAGAGTGAGATGCCAGCTCCTTTCATTCAGTCAGTAGCTTCAAACATTTCTGGACGTTTTTCAATGGCAAAAATCAATGAATATTGTAAATGCACAAACAGTAATATCTCCACATTGCAAGGTGCAATTCTGAAATTTTTTGCTTTTTCCTGCTAATCCTAGCAGGATAAAGAAGATTCAAAGAGAGTGAGATGCCAGCTCCTTTCATTCAGTCAGTAGCTTCAAACATTTCTGGTATATGAAAAACATGTTTTTCAATGGCAAAAATCAATGAATATTGTAAATGCACAAACAGTAATATCTCCACATTGCAAGGTGCAATTCTGAAATTTTTTGCTTTTTCCTGCTAATCCTAGCATGATAAAGAAGATTCAAAGAGAGTGAGATGCCAGCTCCTTTCATTCAGTCAGTAGCTTCAAACATTTCTGGTATATGAAAAACATGTTTTTCAATGGCAAAAATCAATGAATATTGTAAATGCACAAACAGTAATATCTCCACATTGCAAGGTGCAATTCTGAAATTTTTTGCTTTTTCCTGCTAATCCTAGCATGATAAAGAAGATTCAAAGAGAGTGAGATGCCAGCTCCTTTCATTCAGTCAGTAGCTTCAAACATTTCTGGACGTTTTTCAATGGCAAAAATCAATGAATATTGTAAATGCACAAACAGTAATATCTCCACATTGCAAGGTGCAATTCTGAAATTTTTTGCTTTTTCCTGCTAATCCTAGCATGATAAAGAAGATTCAAAGAGAGTGAGATGCCAGCTCCTTTCATTCAGTCAGTAGCTTCAAACATTTCTGGACGTTTTTCAATGGCAAAAATCAATGAATATTGTAAATGCACAAACAGTAATATCTCCACATTGCAAGGTGCAATTCTGAAATTCTTTGCTTTTTCCTGCTAATCCTAGCAGGATAAAGAAGATTCAAAGAGAGTAAGATGCCAGCTCCTTTCATTCAGTCAGTAGCTTCAAACATTTCTGGTATATGAAAAACATGTTTTTCAAAGGCAAAAATCAATGAATATTGTAAATGCACAAACAGTAATATCTCCACATTGCAAGGTGCAATTCTGAAATTTTTTGCTTTTTCCTGCTAATCCTAGCATGATAAAGAAGATTCAAAGAGATTGAGATGCCAGCTCCTTTCATTCAGTCAGTAGCTTCAAACATTTCTGGTATATGAAAAACATGTTTTTCAATGGCAAAAATCAATGAATATTGTAAATGCACAAACAGTAATATCTCCACATTGCAAGGTGCAATTCTGAAATTTTTTGCTTTTTCCTGCTAATCCTAGCATGATAAAGAAGATTCAAAGAGAGTGAGATGCCAGCTCCTTTCATTCAGTCAGTAGCTTCAAACATTTCTGGACGTTTTTCAATGGCAAAAATCAATGAATATTGTAAATGCACAAACAGTAATATCTCCACATTGCAAGGTGCAATTCTGAAATTTTTTGCTTTTTCCTGCTAATCCTAGCATGATAAAGAAGATTCAAAGAGAGTGAGATGCCAGCTCCTTTCATTCAGTCAGTAGCTTCAAACATTTCTGGACGTTTTTCAATGGCAAAAATCAATGAATATTGTAAATGCACAAACAGTAATATCTCCACATTGCAAGGTGCAATTCTGAAATTCTTTGCTTTTTCCTGCTAATCCTAGCAGGATAAAGAAGATTCAAAGAGAGTAAGATGCCAGCTCCTTTCATTCAGTCAGTAGCTTCAAACATTTCTGGTATATGAAAAACATGTTTTTCAATGGCAAAAATCAATGAATATTGTAAATGCACAAACAGTAATATCTCCACATTGCAAGGTGCAATTCTGAAATTTTTTGCTTTTTCCTGCTAATCCTAGCATGATAAAGAAGATTCGAAGAGAGTGAGATGCCAGCTCCTTTCATTCAGTCAGTAGCTTCAAACATTTCTGGTATATGAAAAACATGTTTTTCAATGGCAAAAATCAATGAATATTGTAAATGCACAAACAGTAATATCTCCACATTGCAAGGTGCAATTCTGAAATTTTTTGCTTTTTCCTGCTAATCCTAGCATGATAAAGAAGATTCAAAGAGAGTGAGATGCCAGCTCCTTTCAGTCAGTAGCTTCAAACATTTCTGGTATATGAAAAACATGTTTTTCAATGGCAAAAATCAATGAATATTGTAAATGCACAAACAGTAATATCTCCACATTGCAAGGTGCAATTCTGAAATTTTTTGCTTTTTCCTGCTAATCCTAGCATGATAAAGAAGATTCAAAGAGAGTGAGATGCCAGCTCCTTTCATTCAGTCAGTAGCTTCAAACATTTCTGGACGTTTTTCAATGGCAAAAATCAATGAATATTGTAAATACACAAACAGTAATATCTCCACATTGCAAGGTGCAATTCTGAAATTTTTTGCTTTTTCCTGCTAATCCTAGCATGATAAAGAAGATTCAAAGAGAGTGAGATGCCAGCTCCTTTCATTCAGTCAGTAGCTTCAAACATTTCTGGACGTTTTTCAATGGCAAAAATCAATGAATATTGTAAATGCACAAACAGTAATATCTCCACATTGCAAGGTGCAATTCTGAAATTTTTTGCTTTTTCCTGCTAATCCTAGCATGATAAAGAAGATTCAAAGAGAGTGAGATGCCAGCTCCTTTCATTCAGTCAGTAGCTTCAAACATTTCTGGTATATGAAAAACATGTTTTTCAATGGCAAAAATCAATGAATATTGTAAATGCACAAACAGTAATATCTCCACATTGCAAGGTGCAATTCTGAAATTTTTTGCTTTTTCCTGCTAATCCTAGCATGATAAAGAAGATTCAAAGAGAGTGAGATGCCAGCTCCTTTCATTCAGTCAGTAGCTTCAAACATTTCTGGTATATGAAAAACGTTTTTCAATGGCAAAAATCAATGAATATTGTAAATGCACAAACAGTAATATCTCCACATTGCAAGGTGCAATTCTGAAATTTTTTGCTTTTTCCTGCTAATCCTAGCATGATAAAGAAGATTCAAAGAGAGTGAGATGCCAGCTCCTTTCATTCAGTCAGTAGCTTCAAACATTTCTGGTATATGAAAAACATGTTTTTCAATGGCAAAAATCAATGAATATTCTAAATGCACAAACAGTAATATTTCCACATTGCAAGGTGCAATTCTGAAATTTTTTGCTTTTTCCTGCTAATCCTAGCATGATAAAGAAGATTCAAAGAGAGTGAGATGCCAGCTCCTTTCATTCAGTCAGTAGCTTCAAACATTTCTGGACGTTTTTCAATGGCAAAAATCAATGAATATTGTAAATGCACAAACAGTAATATCTCTACATTGCAAGGTGCAATTCTGAAATTTTTTGCTTTTTCCTGTTAATCCTAGCATGATAAAGAAGATTCAAAGAGAGTGAGATGCCAGCTCCTTTCATTCAGTCAGTAGCTTCAAACATTTCTGTTATATGAATAACGATGTTTTTCAATGGCAAAAATCAATGAATATTGTAAATGCACAAACAGTAATATCTCCACATTGCAAGGTGCAATTCTGAAATTTTTTGCTTTTTCCTGCTAATCCTAGCATGATAAAGAAGATTCAAAGAGAGTGAGATGCCAGCTCCTTTCATTCAGTCAGTAGCTTCAAACATTTCTGGACGTTTTTCAATGGCAAAAATCAATGAATATTGTAAATGCACAAACAGTAATATCTCCACATTGCAAGGTGCAATTCTGAAATTTTTTGCTTTTTCCTGCTAATCCTTGCATGATAAAGAAGATTCAGAGTGAGATGCCAGCTCCTTTCATTCAGTCAGTAGCTTCAAACATTTCTGGACGTTTTTCAATGGCAAAAATCAATGAATATTGTAAATGCACAAACAGTAATATCTCCACATTGCAAGGTGCAATTCTGAAATTTTTTGCTTTTTCCTGCTAATCCTAGCAGGATAAAGAAGATTCAAAGAGAGTGAGATGCCAGCTCCTTTCATTCAGTCAGTAGCTTCAAACATTTCTGGTATATGAAAAACATGTTTTTCAATGGCAAAAATCAATGAATATTGTAAATGCACAAACAGTAATATCTCCACATTGCAAGGTGCAATTCTGAAATTTTTTGCTTTTTCCTGCTAATCCTAGCATGATAAAGAAGATTCAAAGAGAGTGAGATGCCAGCTCCTTTCATTCAGTCAGTAGCTTCAAACATTTCTGGTATATGAAAAACATGTTTTTCAATGGCAAAAATCAATGAATATTGTAAATGCACAAACAGTAATATCTCCACATTGCAAGGTGCAATTCTGAAATTTTTTGCTTTTTCCTGCTAATCCTAGCATGATAAAGAAGATTCAAAGAGAGTGAGATGCCAGCTCCTTTCATTCAGTCAGTAGCTTCAAACATTTCTGGACGTTTTTCAATGGCAAAAATCAATGAATATTGTAAATGCACAAACAGTAATATCTCCACATTGCAAGGTGCAATTCTGAAATTTTTTGCTTTTTCCTGCTAATCCTAGCATGATAAAGAAGATTCAAAGAGAGTGAGATGCCAGCTCCTTTCATTCAGTCAGTAGCTTCAAACATTTCTGGACGTTTTTCAATGGCAAAAATCAATGAATATTGTAAATGCACAAACAGTAATATCTCCACATTGCAAGGTGCAATTCTGAAATTCTTTGCTTTTTCCTGCTAATCCTAGCAGGATAAAGAAGATTCAAAGAGAGTAAGATGCCAGCTCCTTTCATTCAGTCAGTAGCTTCAAACATTTCTGGTATATGAAAAACATGTTTTTCAATGGCAAAAATCAATGAATATTGTAAATGCACAAACAGTAATATCTCCACATTGCAAGGTGCAATTCTGAAATTTTTTGCTTTTTCCTGCTAATCCTAGCATGATAAAGAAGATTCAAAGAGAGTGAGATGCCAGCTCCTTTCATTCAGTCAGTAGCTTCAAACATTTCTGGTATATGAAAAACATGTTTTTCAATGGCAAAAATCAATGAATATTGTAAATGCACAAACAGTAATATCTCCACATTGCAAGGTGCAATTCTGAAATTTTTTGCTTTTTCCTGCTAATCCTAGCATGATAAAGAAGATTCAAAGAGAGTGAGATGCCAGCTCCTTTCATTCAGTCAGTAGCTTCAAACATTTCTGGACGTTTTTCAATGGCAAAAATCAATGAATATTGTAAATGCACAAACAGTAATATCTCCACATTGCAAGGTGCAATTCTGAAATTTTTTGCTTTTTCCTGCTAATCCTAGCATGATAAAGAAGATTCAAAGAGAGTGAGATGCCAGCTCCTTTCATTCAGTCAGTAGCTTCAAACATTTCTGGACGTTTTTCAATGGCAAAAATCAATGAATATTGTAAATGCACAAACAGTAATATCTCCACATTGCAAGGTGCAATTCTGAAATTCTTTGCTTTTTCCTGCTAATCCTAGCAGGATAAAGAAGATTCAAAGAGAGTAAGATGCCAGCTCCTTTCATTTAGTCAGTAGCTTCAAACATTTCTGGTATATGAAAAACATGTTTTTCAATGGCAAAAATCAATGAATATTGTAAATGCACAAACAGTAATATCTCCACATTGCAAGGTGCAATTCTGAAATTTTTTGCTTTTTCCTGCTAATCCTAGCATGATAAAGAAGATTCAAAGAGAGTGAGATGCCAGCTCCTTTCATTCAGTCAGTAGCTTCAAACATTTCTGGTATATGAAATACATGTTTTTCAATGGCAAAAATCAATGAATATTGTAAATGCACAAACAGTAATATCTCCACATTGCAAGGTGCAATTCTGAAATTTTTTGCTTTTTCCTGCTAATCCTAGCATGATAAAGAAGATTCAAAGAGAGTGAGATGCCACCTCCTTTCAGTCAGTAGCTTCAAACATTTCTGGTATATGAAAAACATGTTTTTCAATGGCAAAAATCAATGAATATTGTAAATGCACAAACAGTAATATCTCCACATTGCAAGGTGCAATTCTGAAATTTTTTGCTTTTTCCTGCTAATCCTAGCATGATAAAGAAGATTCAAAGAGAGTGAGATGCCAGCTCCTTTCATTCAGTCAGTAGCTTCAAACATTTCTGGACGTTTTTCAATGGCAAAAATCAATGAATATTGTAAATACACAAACAGTAATATCTCCACATTGCAAGGTGCAATTCTGAAATTTTTTGCTTTTTCCTGCTAATCCTAGCATGATAAAGAAGATTCAAAGAGAGTGAGATGCCAGCTCCTTTCATTCAGTCAGTAGCTTCAAACATTTCTGGACGTTTTTCAATGGCAAAAATCAATGAATATTGTAAATGCACAAACAGTAATATCTCCACATTGCAAGGTGCAATTCTGAAATTTTTTGCTTTTTCCTGCTAATCCTAGCATGATAAAGAAGATTCAAAGAGAGTGAGATGCCAGCTCCTTTCATTCAGTCAGTAGCTTCAAACATTTCTGGTATATGAAAAACATGTTTTTCAATGGCAAAAATCAATGAATATTGTAAATGCACAAACAGTAATATCTCCACATTGCAAGGTGCAATTCTGAAATTTTTTGCTTTTTCCTGCTAATCCTAGCATGATAAAGAAGATTCAAAGAGAGTGAGATGCCAGCTCCTTTCATTCAGTCAGTAGCTTCAAACATTTCTGGACGTTTTTCAATGGCAAAAATCAATGAATATTGTAAATGCACAAACAGTAATATCTCCACATTGCAAGGTGCAATTCTGAAATTTTTTGCTTTTTCCTGCTAATCCTAGCATGATAAAGAAGATTCAAAGAGAGTGAGATGCCAGCTCCTTTCATTCAGTCAGTAGCTTCAAACATTTCTGGACGTTTTTCAATGGCAAAAATCAATGAACATTGTAAATGCACAAACAGTAATATCTCCACATTGCAAGGTGCAATTCTGAAATTCTTTGCTTTTTCCTGCTAATCCTAGCAGGATAAAGAAGATTCAAAGAGAGTAAGATGCCAGCTCCTTTCATTCAGTCAGTAGCTTCAAACATTTCTGGTATATGAAAAACATGTTTTTCAATGGCAAAAATCAATGAATATTGTAAATGCACAAACAGTAATATCTCCACATTGCAAGGTGCAATTCTGAAATTTTTTGCTTTTTCCTGCTAATCCTAGCATGATAAAGAAGATTCAAAGAGAGTGAGATGCCAGCTCCTTTCATTCAGTCAGTAGCTTCAAACATTTCTGGTATATGAAAAACATGTTTTTCAATGGCAAAAATCAATGAATATTGTAAATGCACAAACAGTAATATCTCCACATTGCAAGGTGCAATTCTGAAATTTTTTGCTTTTTCCTGCTAATCCTAGCATGATAAAGAAGATTCAAAGAGAGTGAGATGCCAGCTCCTTTCATTCAGTCAGTAGCTTCAAACATTTCTGGACGTTTTCAATGGCAAAAATCAATGAATATTGTAAATGCACAAACAGTAATATCTCCACATTGCAAGGTGCAATTCTGAAATTTTTTGCTTTTTCCTGCTAATCCTAGCATGATAAAGAAGATTCAAAGAGAGTGAGATGCCAGCTCCTTTCATTCAGTCAGTAGCTTCAAACATTTCTGGACGTTTTTCAATGGCAAAAATCAATGAATATTGTAAATGCACAAACAGTAATATCTCCACATTGCAAGGTGCAATTCTGAAATTCTTTGCTTTTTCCTGCTAATCCTAGCAGGATAAAGAAGATTCAAAGAGAGTAAGATGCCAGCTCCTTTCATTCAGTCAGTAGCTTCAAACATTTCTGGTATATGAAAAACATGTTTTTCAATGGCAAAAATCAATGAATATTGTAAATGCACAAACAGTAATATCTCCACATTGCAAGGTGCAATTCTGAAATTTTTTGCTTTTTCCTGCTAATCCTAGCATGATAAAGAAGATTCAAAGAGAGTGAGATGCCAGCTCCTTTCATTCAGTCAGTAGCTTCAAACATTTCTGGTATATGAAAAACATGTTTTTCAATGGCAAAAATCAATGAATATTGTAAATGCACAAACAGTAATATCTCCACATTGCAAGGTGCAATTCTGAAATTTTTTGCTTTTTCCTGCTAATCCTAGCATGATAAAGAAGATTCAAAGAGAGTGAGATGCCACCTCCTTTCAGTCAGTAGCTTCAAACATTTCTGGTATATGAAAAACATGTTTTTCAATGGCAAAAATCAATGAATATTGTAAATGCACAAACAGTAATATCTCCACATTGCAAGGTGCAATTCTGAAATTTTTTGCTTTTTCCTGCTAATCCTAGCATGACAAAGAAGATTCAAAGAGAGTGAGATGCCAGCTCCTTTCATTCAGTCAGTAGCTTCAAACATTTCTGGACGTTTTTCAATGGCAAAAATCAATGAATATTGTAAATACACAAACAGTAATATCTCCACATTGCAAGGTGCAATTCTGAAATTTTTTGCTTTTTCCTGCTAATCCTAGCATGATAAAGAAGATTCAAAGAGAGTGAGATGCCAGCTCCTTTCATTCAGTCAGTAGCTTCAAACATTTCTGGACGTTTTTCAATGGCAAAAATCAATGAATATTGTAAATGCACAAACAGTAATATCTCCACATTGCAAGGTGCAATTCTGAAATTTTTTGCTTTTTCCTGCTAATCCTAGCATGATAAAGAAGATTCAAAGAGAGTGAGATGCCAGCTCCTTTCATTCAGTCAGTAGCTTCAAACATTTCTGGTATATGAAAAACATGTTTTTCAATGGCAAAAATCAATGAATATTGTAAATGCACAAACAGTAATATCTCCACATTGCAAGGTGCAATTCTGAAATTTTTTGCTTTTTCCTGCTAATCCTAGCATGATAAAGAAGATTCAAAGAGAGTGAGATGCCAGCTCCTTTCATTCAGTCAGTAGCTTCAAACATTTCTGGTATATGAAAAACGTTTTTCAATGGCAAAAATCAATGAATATTGTAAATGCACAAACAGTAATATCTCCACATTGCAAGGTGCAATTCTGAAATTTTTTGCTTTTTCCTGCTAATCCTAGCATGATAAAGAAGATTCAAAGAGAGTGAGATGCCAGCTCCTTTCATTCAGTCAGTAGCTTCAAACATTTCTGGTATATGAAAAACATGTTTTTCAATGGCAAAAATCAATGAATATTGTAAATGCACAAACAGTAATATTTCCACATTGCAAGGTGCAATTCTGAAATTTTTTGCTTTTTCCTGCTAATCCTAGCATGATAAAGAAGATTCAAAGAGAGTGAGATGCCAGCTCCTTTCATTCAGTCAGTAGCTTCAAACATTTCTGGACGTTTTTCAATGGCAAAAATCAATGAATATTGTAAATGCACAAACAGTAATATCTCTACATTGCAAGGTGCAATTCTGAAATTTTTTGCTTTTTCCTGTTAATCCTAGCATGATAAAGAAGATTCAAAGAGAGTGAGATGCCAGCTCCTTTCATTCAGTCAGTAGCTTCAAACATTTCTGTTATATGAATAACGATGTTTTTCAATGGCAAAAATCAATGAATATTGTAAATGCACAAACAGTAATATCTCCACATTGCAAGGTGCAATTCTGAAATTTTTTGCTTTTTCCTGCTAATCCTAGCATGATAAAGAAGATTCAAAGAGAGTGAGATGCCAGCTCCTTTCATTCAGTCAGTAGCTTCAAACATTTCTGGACGTTTTTCAATGGCAAAAATCAATGAATATTGTAAATGCACAAACAGTAATATCTCCACATTGCAAGGTGCAATTCTGAAATTTTTTGCTTTTTCCTGCTAATCCTAGCATGATAAAGAAGATTCAGAGTGAGATGCCAGCTCCTTTCATTCAGTCAGTAGCTTCAAACATTTCTGGACGTTTTTCAATGGCAAAAATCAATGAATATTGTAAATGCACAAACAGTAATATCTCCACATTGCAAGGTGCAATTCTGAAATTTTTTGCTTTTTCCTGCTAATCCTAGCAGGATAAAGAAGATTCAAAGAGAGTGAGATGCCAGCTCCTTTCATTCAGTCAGTAGCTTCAAACATTTCTGGTATATGAAAAACATGTTTTTCAATGGCAAAAATCAATGAATATTGTAAATGCACAAACAGTAATATCTCCACATTGCAAGGTGCAATTCTGAAATTTTTTGCTTTTTCCTGCTAATCCTAGCATGATAAAGAAGATTCAAAGAGAGTGAGATGCCAGCTCCTTTCATTCAGTCAGTAGCTTCAAACATTTCTGGTATATGAAAAACATGTTTTTCAATGGCAAAAATCAATGAATATTGTAAATGCACAAACAGTAATATCTCTACATTGCAAGGTGCAATTCTGAAATTTTTTGCTTTTTCCTGCTAATCCTAGCATGATAAAGAAGATTCAAAGAGAGTGAGATGCCAGCTCCTTTCATTCAGTCAGTAGCTTCAAACATTTCTGGACGTTTTTCAATGGCAAAAATCAATGAATATTGTAAATGCACAAACAGTAATATCTCCACATTGCAAGGTGCAATTCTGAAATTCTTTGCTTTTTCCTGCTAATCCTAGCAGGATAAAGAAGATTCAAAGAGAGTAAGATGCCAGCTCCTTTCATTCAGTCAGTAGCTTCAAACATTTCTGGTATATGAAAAACATGTTTTTCAATGGCAAAAATCAATGAATATTGTAAATGCACAAACAGTAATATCTCCACATTGCAAGGTGCAATTCTGAAATTTTTTGCTTTTTCCTGCTAATCCTAGCATGATAAAGAAGATTCAAAGAGAGTGAGATGCCAGCTCCTTTCATTCAGTCAGTAGCTTCAAACATTTCTGGTATATGAAAAACATGTTTTTCAATGGCAAAAATCAATGAATATTGTAAATGCACAAACAGTAATATCTCCACATTGCAAGGTGCAATTCTGAAATTTTTTGCTTTTTCCTGCTAATCCTAGCATGATAAAGAAGATTCAAAGAGAGTGAGATGCCAGCTCCTTTCATTCAGTCAGTAGCTTCAAACATTTCTGGACGTTTTTCAATGGCAAAAATCAATGAATATTGTAAATGCACAAACAGTAATATCTCCACATTGCAAGGTGCAATTCTGAAATTTTTTGCTTTTTCCTGCTAATCCTAGCATGATAAAGAAGATTCAAAGAGAGTGAGATGCCAGCTCCTTTCAGTCAGTAGCTTCAAACATTTCTGGTATATGAAAAACATGTTTTTCAATGGCAAAAATCAATGAATATTGTAAATGCACAAACAGTAATATCTCCACATTGCAAGGTGCAATTCTGAAATTTTTTGCTTTTTCCTGCTAATCCTAGCATGATAAAGAAGATTCAAAGAGAGTGAGATGCCAGCTCCTTTCATTCAGTCAGTAGCTTCAAACATTTCTGGACGTTTTTCAATGGCAAAAATCAATGAATATTGTAAATACACAAACAGTAATATCTCCACATTGCAAGGTGCAATTCTGAAATTTTTTGCTTTTTCCTGCTAATCCTAGCATGATAAAGAAGATTCAAAGAGAGTGAGATGCCAGCTCCTTTCATTCAGTCAGTAGCTTCAAACATTTCTGGACGTTTTTCAATGGCAAAAATCAATGAATATTGTAAATGCACAAACAGTAATATCTCCACATTGCAAGGTGCAATTCTGAAATTTTTTGCTTTTTCCTGCTAATCCTAGCATGATAAAGAAGATTCAAAGAGAGTGAGATGCCAGCTCCTTTCAGTCAGTAGCTTCAAACATTTCTGGTATATGAAAAACATGTTTTTCAATGGCAAAAATCAATGAATATTGTAAATGCACAAACAGTAATATCTCCACATTGCAAGGTGCAATTCTGAAATTTTTTGCTTTTTCCTGCTAATCCTAGCATGATAAAGAAGATTCAAAGAGAGTGAGATGCCAGCTCCTTTCATTCAGTCAGTAGCTTCAAACATTTCTGGACGTTTTTCAATGGCAAAAATCAATGAATATTGTAAATACACAAACAGTAATATCTCCACATTGCAAGGTGCAATTCTGAAATTTTTTGCTTTTTCCTGCTAATCCTAGCATGATAAAGAAGATTCAAAGAGAGTGAGATGCCAGCTCCTTTCATTCAGTCAGTAGCTTCAAACATTTCTGGACGTTTTTCAATGGCAAAAATCAATGAATATTGTAAATGCACAAACAGTAATATCTCCACATTGCAAGGTGCAATTCTGAAATTTTTTGCTTTTTCCTGCTAATCCTAGCATGATAAAGAAGATTCAAAGAGAGTGAGATGCCAGCTCCTTTCATTCAGTCAGTAGCTTCAAACATTTCTGGTATATGAAAAACATGTTTTTCAATGGCAAAAATCAATGAATATTGTAAATGCACAAACAGTAATATCTCCACATTGCAAGGTGCAATTCTGAAATTTTTTGCTTTTTCCTGCTAATCCTAGCATGATAAAGAAGATTCAAAGAGAGTGAGATGCCAGCTCCTTTCAGTCAGTAGCTTCAAACATTTCTGGTATATGAAAAACATGTTTTTCAATGGCAAAAATCAATGAATATTGTAAATGCACAAACAGTAATATCTCCACATTGCAAGGTGCAATTCTGAAATTTTTTGCTTTTTCCTGCTAATCCTAGCATGATAAAGAAGATTCAAAGAGAGTGAGATGCCAGCTCCTTTCATTCAGTCAGTAGCTTCAAACATTTCTGGACGTTTTTCAATGGCAAAAATCAATGAATATTGTAAATACACAAACAGTAATATCTCCACATTGCAAGGTGCAATTCTGAAATTTTTTGCTTTTTCCTGCTAATCCTAGCATGATAAAGAAGATTCAAAGAGAGTGAGATGCCAGCTCCTTTCATTCAGTCAGTAGCTTCAAACATTTCTGGACGTTTTTCAATGGCAAAAATCAATGAATATTGTAAATGCACAAACAGTAATATCTCCACATTGCAAGGTGCAATTCTGAAATTTTTTGCTTTTTCCTGCTAATCCTAGCATGATAAAGAAGATTCAAAGAGAGTGAGATGCCAGCTCCTTTCATTCAGTCAGTAGCTTCAAACATTTCTGGTATATGAAAAACGTTTTTCAATGGCAAAAATCAATGAATATTGTAAATGCACAAACAGTAATATCTCCACATTGCAAGGTGCAATTCTGAAATTTTTTGCTTTTTCCTGTTAATCCTAGCATGATAAAGAAGATTCAAAGAGAGTGAGATGCCAGCTCCTTTCATTCAGTCAGTAGCTTCAAACATTTCTGTTATATGAATAACGATGTTTTTCAATGGCAAAAATCAATGAATATTGTAAATGCACAAACAGTAATATCTCCACATTGCAAGGTGCAATTCTGAAATTTTTTGCTTTTTCCTGCTAATCCTAGCATGATAAAGAAGATTCAAAGAGAGTGAGATGCCAGCTCCTTTCATTCAGTCAGTAGCTTCAAACATTTCTGGACGTTTTTCAATGGCAAAAATCAATGAATATTGTAAATGCACAAACAGTAATATCTCCACATTGCAAGGTGCAATTCTGAAATTTTTTGCTTTTTCCTGCTAATCCTAGCATGATAAAGAAGATTCAGAGTGAGATGCCAGCTCCTTTCATTCAGTCAGTAGCTTCAAACATTTCTGGACGTTTTTCAATGGCAAAAATCAATGAATATTGTAATCGCACAAACAGTAATATCTCCACATTGCAAGGTGCAATTCTGAAATTTTTTGCTTTTTCCTGCTAATCCTAGCAGGATAAAGAAGATTCAAAGAGAGTGAGATGCCAGCTCCTTTCATTCAGTCAGTAGCTTCAAACATTTCTGGTATATGAAAAACATGTTTTTCAATGGCAAAAATCAATGAATATTGTAAATGCACAAACAGTAATATCTCCACATTGCAAGGTGCAATTCTGAAATTTTTTGCTTTTTCCTGCTAATCCTAGCATGATAAAGAAGATTCAAAGAGAGTGAGATGCCAGCTCCTTTCATTCAGTCAGTAGCTTCAAACATTTCTGGTATATGAAAAACATGTTTTTCAATGGCAAAAATCAATGAATATTGTAAATGCACAAACAGTAATATCTCCACATTGCAAGGTGCAATTCTGAAATTTTTCGCTTTTTCCTGCTAATCCTAGCATGATAAAGAAGATTCAAAGAGAGTGAGATGCCAGCTCCTTTCATTCAGTCAGTAGCTTCAAACATTTCTGGACGTTTTTCAATGGCAAAAATCAATGAATATTGTAAATGCACAAACAGTAATATCTCCACATTGCAAGGTGCAATTCTGAAATTTTTTGCTTTTTCCTGCTAATCCTAGCATGATAAAGAAGATTCAAAGAGAGTGAGATGCCAGCTCCTTTCATTCAGTCAGTAGCTTCAAACATTTCTGGACGTTTTTCAATGGCAAAAATCAATGAATATTGTAAATGCACAAACAGTAATATCTCCACATTGCAAGGTGCAATTCTGAAATTCTTTGCTTTTTCCTGCTAATCCTAGCAGGATAAAGAAGATTCAAAGAGAGTAAGATGCCAGCTCCTTTCATTCAGTCAGTAGCTTCAAACATTTCTGGTATATGAAAAACATGTTTTTCAATGGCAAAAATCAATGAATATTGTAAATGCACAAACAGTAATATCTCCACATTGCAAGGTGCAATTCTGAAATTTTTTGCTTTTTCCTGCTAATCCTAGCATGATAAAGAAGATTCAAAGAGAGTGAGATGCCAGCTCCTTTCATTCAGTCAGTAGCTTCAAACATTTCTGGTATATGAAAAACATGTTTTTCAATGGCAAAAATCAATGAATATTGTAAATGCACAAACAGTAATATCTCCACATTGCAAGGTGCAATTCTGAAATTTTTTGCTTTTTCCTGCTAATCCTAGCATGATAAAGAAGATTCAAAGAGAGTGAGATGCCAGCTCCTTTCATTCAGTCAGTAGCTTCAAACATTTCTGGACGTTTTTCAATGGCAAAAATCAATGAATATTGTAAATGCACAAACAGTAATATCTCCACATTGCAAGGTGCAATTCTGAAATTTTTTGCTTTTTCCTGTTAATCCTAGCATGATAAAGAAGATTCAAAGAGAGTGAGATGCCAGCTCCTTTCATTCAGTCAGTAGCTTCAAACATTTCTGGACGTTTTTCAATGGCAAAAATCAATGAATATTGTAAATGCACAAACAGTAATATCTCCACATTGCAAGGTGCAATTCTGAAATTTTTTGCTTTTTCCTGTTAATCCTAGCATGATAAAGAAGATTCAAAGAGAGTGAGATGCCAGCTCCTTTCATTCAGTCAGTAGCTTCAAACATTTCTGGTATATGAAAAACATGTTTTTCAATGGCAAAAATCAATGAATATTGTAAATGCACAAACAGTAATATCTCCACATTGCAAGGTGCAATTCTGAAATTTTTTGCTTTTTCCTGCTAATCCTAGCATGATAAAGAAGATTCAAAGAGAGTGAGATGCCAGCTCCTTTCATTCAGTCAGTAGCTTCAAACATTTCTGGATGTTTTTCAATGGCAAAAATCAATGAATATTGTAAATGCACAAACAGTAATATCTCCACATTGCAAGGTGCAATTCTGAAATTTTTTGCTTTTTCCTGTTAATCCTAGCATGATAAAGAAGATTCAAAGAGAGTGAGATGCCAGCTCCTTTCATTCAGTCAGTAGCTTCAAACATTTCTGGACGTTTTTCAATGGCAAAAATCAATGAATATTGTAAATGCACAAACAGTAATATCTCCACATTGCAAGGTGCAATTCTGAAATTCTTTGCTTTTTCCTGCTAATCCTAGCAGGATAAAGAAGATTCAAAGAGAGTAAGATGCCAGCTCCTTTCATTCAGTCAGTAGCTTCAAACATTTCTGGTATATGAAAAACATGTTTTTCAATGGCAAAAATCAATGAATATTGTAAATGCACAAACAGTAATATCTCCACATTGCAAGGTGCAATTCTGAAATTTTTTGCTTTTTCCTGCTAATCCTAGCATGATAAAGAAGATTCAAAGAGAGTGAGATGCCAGCTCCTTTCATTCAGTCAGTAGCTTCAAACATTTCTGGTATATGAAAAACATGTTTTTCAATGGCAAAAATCAATGAATATTGTAAATGCACAAACAGTAATATCTCCACATTGCAAGGTGCAATTCTGAAATTTTTTGCTTTTTCCTGCTAATCCTAGCATGATAAAGAAGATTCAAAGAGAGTGAGATGCCAGCTCCTTTCATTCAGTCAGTAGCTTCAAACATTTCTGGACGTTTTTCAATGGCAAAAATCAATGAATATTGTAAATGCACAAACAGTAATATCTCCACATTGCAAGGTGCAATTCTGAAATTTTTTGCTTTTTCCTGTTAATCCTAGCATGATAAAGAAGATTCAAAGAGAGTGAGATGCCAGCTCCTTTCATTCAGTCAGTAGCTTCAAACATTTCTGGTATATGAAAAACATGTTTTTCAATGGCAAAAATCAATGAATATTGTAAATGCACAAACAGTAATATCTCCACATTGCAAGGTGCAATTCTGAAATTTTTTGCTTTTTCCTGCTAATCCTAGCATGATAAAGAAGATTCAAAGAGAGTGAGATGCCAGCTCCTTTCATTCAGTCAGTAGCTTCAAACATTTCTGGACGTTTTTCAATGGCAAAAATCAATGAATATTGTAAATGCACAAACAGTAATATCTCCACATTGCAAGGTGCAATTCTGAAATTTTTTGCTTTTTCCTGTTAATCCTAGCATGATAAAGAAGATTCAAAGAGAGTGAGATGCCAGTTCCTTTCATTCAGTCAGTAGCTTCAAACATTTCTGGTATATGAAAAACATGTTTTTCAATGGCAAAAATCAATGAATATTGTAAATGCACAAACAGTAATATCTCCACATTGCAAGGTGGAATTCTGAAATTTTTTGCTTTTTCCTGCTAATCCTAGCATGATAAAGAAGATTCAAAGAGAGTGAGATGCCAGCTCCTTTCATTCAGTCAGTAGCTTCAAACATTTCTGGTATATGAAAAACATGTTTTTCAATGGCAAAAATCAATGAATATTGTAAATGCACAAACAGTAATATCTCCACATTGCAAGGTGCAATTCTGAAATTTTTTGCTTTTTCCTGCTAATCCTAGCATGATAAAGAAGATTCAAAGAGAGTGAGATGCCAGCTCCTTTCATTCAGTCAGTAGCTTCAAACATTTCTGGACGTTTTTCAATGGCAAAAATCAATGAATATTGTAAATGCACAAACAGTAATATCTCCACATTGCAAGGTGCAATTCTGAAATTTTTTGCTTTTTCCTGTTAATCCTAGCATGATAAAGAAGATTCAAAGAGAGTGAGATGCCAGCTCCTTTCATTCAGTCAGTAGCTTCAAACATTTCTGGTATATGAAAAACATGTTTTTCAATGGCAAAAATCAATGAATATTGTAAATGCACAAACAGTAATATCTCCACATTGCAAGGTGGAATTCTGAAATTTTTTGCTTTTTCCTGCTAATCCTAGCATGATAAAGAAGATTCAAAGAGAGTGAGATGCCAGCTCCATTCATTCAGTCAGTAGCTTCAAACATTTCTGGTATATGAAAAACATGTTTTTCAATGGCAAAAATCAATGAATATTGTAAATGCACAAACAGTAATATCTCCACATTGCAAGGTGCAATTCTGAAATTTTTTGCTTTTTCCTGCTAATCCTAGCATGATAAAGAAGATTCAAAGAGAGTGAGATGCCAGCTCCTTTCATTCAGTCAGTAGCTTCAAACATTTCTGGATGTTTTTCAATGGCAAAAATCAATGAATATTGTAAATGCACAAACAGTAATATCTCCACATTGCAAGGTGCAATTCTGAAATTTTTTGCTTTTTCCTGTTAATCCTAGCATGATAAAGAAGATTCAAAGAGAGTGAGATGCCAGCTCCTTTCATTCAGTCAGTAGCTTCAAACATTTCTGGTATATGAAAAACGTTTTTCAATGGCAAAAATCAATGAATATTGTAAATGCACAAACAGTAATATCTCCACATTGCAAGGTGCAATTCTGAAATTTTTTGCTTTTTCCTGTTAATCCTAGCATGATAAAGAAGATTCAAAGAGAGTGAGATGCCAGCTCCTTTCATTCAGTCAGTAGCTTCAAACATTTCTGGTATATGAAAAACATGTTTTTCAATGGCAAAAATCAATGAATATTGTAAATGCACAAACAGTAATATCTCCACATTGCAAGGTGCAATTCTGAAATTTTTTGCTTTTTCCTGCTAATCCTAGCATGATAAAGAAGATTCAAAGAGAGTGAGATGCCAGCTCCTTTCATTCAGTCAGTAGCTTCAAACATTTCTGGACGTTTTTCAATGGCAAAAATCAATGAATATTGTAAATGCACAAACAGTAATATCTCCACATTGCAAGGTGCAATTCTGAAATTTTTTGCTTTTTCCTGTTAATCCTAGCATGATAAAGAAGATTCAAAGAGAGTGAGATGCCAGTTCCTTTCATTCAGTCAGTAGCTTCAAACATTTCTGGTATATGAAAAACATGTTTTTCAATGGCAAAAATCAATGAATATTGTAAATGCACAAACAGTAATATCTCCACATTGCAAGGTGGAATTCTGAAATTTTTTGCTTTTTCCTGCTAATCCTAGCATGATAAAGAAGATTCAAAGAGAGTGAGATGCCAGCTCCATTCATTCAGTCAGTAGCTTCAAACATTTCTGGTATATGAAAAACATGTTTTTCAATGGCAAAAATCAATGAATATTGTAAATGCACAAACAGTAATATCTCCACATTGCAAGGTGCAATTCTGAAATTTTTTGCTTTTTCCTGCTAATCCTAGCATGATAAAGAAGATTCAAAGAGAGTGAGATGCCAGCTCCTTTCATTCAGTCAGTAGCTTCAAACATTTCTGGATGTTTTTCAATGGCAAAAATCAATGAATATTGTAAATGCACAAACAGTAATATCTCCACATTGCAAGGTGCAATTCTGAAATTTTTTGCTTTTTCCTGTTAATCCTAGCATAATAAAGAAGATTCAAAGAGAGTGAGATGCCAGCTCCTTTCATTCAGTCAGTAGCTTCAAACATTTCTGGTATATGAAAAACGTTTTTCAATGGCAAAAATCAATGAATATTGTAAATGCACAAACAGTAATATCTCCACATTGCAAGGTGCAATTCTGAAATTTTTTGCTTTTTCCTGCTAATCCTAGCATGATAAAGAAGATTCAAAGAGAGTGAGATGCCAGCTCCTTTCATTCAGTCAGTAGCTTCAAACATTTCTGGTATATGAAAAACGTTTTTCAATGGCAAAAATCAATGAATATTGTAAATGCACAAACAGTAATATTTCCACATTGCAAGGTGCAATTCTGAAATTTTTTGCTTTTTCCTGCTAATCCTAGCATGATAAAGAAGATTCAAAGAGAGTGAGATGCCAGCTCCTTTCATTCAGTCAGTAGCTTCAAACATTTCTGGACGTTTTTCAATGGCAAAAATCAATGAATATTGTAAATGCACAAACAGTAATATCTCCACATTGCAAGGTGCAATTCTGAATTTTTTTGCTTTTTCCTGTTAATCCTAGCATGATAAAGAAGATTCAAAGAGAGTGAGATGCCAGCTCCTTTCATTCAGTCAGTAGCTTCAAACATTTCTGTTATATGAATAACGATGTTTTTCAATGGCAAAAATCAATGAATATTGTAAATGCACAAACAGTAATATCTCCACATTGCAAGGTGCAATTCTGAAATTTTTTGCTTTTTCCTGCTAATCCTAGCATGATAAAGAAGATTCAAAGAGAGTGAGATGCCAGCTCCTTTCATTCAGTCAGTAGCTTCAAACATTTCTGGACGTTTTTCAATGGCAAAAATCAATGAATATTGTAAATGCACAAACAGTAATATCTCCACATTGCAAGGTGCAATTCTGAAATTTTTTGCTTTTTCCTGCTAATCCTAGCATGATAAAGAAGATTCAAAGAGAGTGAGATGCCAGCTCCTTTCATTCAGTCAGTAGCTTCAAACATTTCTGGACGTTTTTCAATGGCAAAAATCAATGAATATTGTAAATGCACAAACAGTAATATCTCCACATTGCAAGGTGCAATTCTGAAATTTTTTGCTTTTTCCTGCTAATCCTAGCAGGATAAAGAAGATTCAAAGAGAGTGAGATGCCAGCTCCTTTCATTCAGTCAGTAGCTTCAAACATTTCTGGTATATGAAAAACATGTTTTTCAATGGCAAAAATCAATGAATATTGTAAATGCACAAACAGTAATATCTCCACATTGCAAGGTGCAATTCTGAAATTTTTTGCTTTTTCCTGCTAATCCTAGCATGATAAAGAAGATTCAAAGAGAGTGAGATGCCAGCTCCTTTCATTCAGTCAGTAGCTTCAAACATTTCTGGACGTTTTTCAATGGCAAAAATCAATGAATATTGTAAATGCACAAACAGTAATATCTCCACATTGCAAGGTGCAATTCTGAAATTTTTTGCTTTTTCCTGTTAATCCTAGCATGATAAAGAAGATTCAAAGAGAGTGAGATGCCAGTTCCTTTCATTCAGTCAGTAGCTTCAAACATTTCTGGTATATGAAAAACATGTTTTTCAATGGCAAAAATCAATGAATATTGTAAATGCACAAACAGTAATATCTCCACATTGCAAGGTGGAATTCTGAAATTTTTTGCTTTTTCCTGCTAATCCTAGCATGATAAAGAAGATTCAAAGAGAGTGAGATGCCAGCTCCATTCATTCAGTCAGTAGCTTCAAACATTTCTGGTATATGAAAAACATGTTTTTCAATGGCAAAAATCAATGAATATTGTAAATGCACAAACAGTAATATCTCCACATTGCAAGGTGCAATTCTGAAATTTTTTGCTTTTTCCTGCTAATCCTAGCATGATAAAGAAGATTCAAAGAGAGTGAGATGCCAGCTCCTTTCATTCAGTCAGTAGCTTCAAACATTTCTGGATGTTTTTCAATGGCAAAAATCAATGAATATTGTAAATGCACAAACAGTAATATCTCCACATTGCAAGGTGCAATTCTGAAATTTTTTGCTTTTTCCTGTTAATCCTAGCATAATAAAGAAGATTCAAAGAGAGTGAGATGCCAGCTCCTTTCATTCAGTCAGTAGCTTCAAACATTTCTGGTATATGAAAAACGTTTTTCAATGGCAAAAATCAATGAATATTGTAAATGCACAAACAGTAATATCTCCACATTGCAAGGTGCAATTCTGAAATTTTTTGCTTTTTCCTGCTAATCCTAGCATGATAAAGAAGATTCAAAGAGAGTGAGATGCCAGCTCCTTTCATTCAGTCAGTAGCTTCAAACATTTCTGGTATATGAAAAACGTTTTTCAATGGCAAAAATCAATGAATATTGTAAATGCACAAACAGTAATATTTCCACATTGCAAGGTGCAATTCTGAAATTTTTTGCTTTTTCCTGCTAATCCTAGCATGATAAAGAAGATTCAAAGAGAGTGAGATGCCAGCTCCTTTCATTCAGTCAGTAGCTTCAAACATTTCTGGACGTTTTTCAATGGCAAAAATCAATGAATATTGTAAATGCACAAACAGTAATATCTCCACATTGCAAGGTGCAATTCTGAATTTTTTTGCTTTTTCCTGTTAATCCTAGCATGATAAAGAAGATTCAAAGAGAGTGAGATGCCAGCTCCTTTCATTCAGTCAGTAGCTTCAAACATTTCTGTTATATGAATAACGATGTTTTTCAATGGCAAAAATCAATGAATATTGTAAATGCACAAACAGTAATATCTCCACATTGCAAGGTGCAATTCTGAAATTTTTTGCTTTTTCCTGCTAATCCTAGCATGATAAAGAAGATTCAAAGAGAGTGAGATGCCAGCTCCTTTCATTCAGTCAGTAGCTTCAAACATTTCTGGACGTTTTTCAATGGCAAAAATCAATGAATATTGTAAATGCACAAACAGTAATATCTCCACATTGCAAGGTGCAATTCTGAAATTTTTTGCTTTTTCCTGCTAATCCTAGCATGATAAAGAAGATTCAAAGAGAGTGAGATGCCAGCTCCTTTCATTCAGTCAGTAGCTTCAAACATTTCTGGACGTTTTTCAATGGCAAAAATCAATGAATATTGTAAATGCACAAACAGTAATATCTCCACATTGCAAGGTGCAATTCTGAAATTTTTTGCTTTTTCCTGCTAATCCTAGCAGGATAAAGAAGATTCAAAGAGAGTGAGATGCCAGCTCCTTTCATTCAGTCAGTAGCTTCAAACATTTCTGGTATATGAAAAACATGTTTTTCAATGGCAAAAATCAATGAATATTGTAAATGCACAAACAGTAATATCTCCACATTGCAAGGTGCAATTCTGAAATTTTTTGCTTTTTCCTGCTAATCCTAGCATGATAAAGAAGATTCAAAGAGAGTGAGATGCCAGCTCCTTTCATTCAGTCAGTAGCTTCAAACATTTCTGGACGTTTTTCAATGGCAAAAATCAATGAATATTGTAAATGCACAAACAGTAATATCTCCACATTGCAAGGTGCAATTCTGAAATTTTTTGCTTTTTCCTGCTAATCCTAGCATGATAAAGAAGATTCAAAGAGAGTGAGATGCCAGCTCCTTTCATTCAGTCAGTAGCTTCAAACATTTCTGGACGTTTTTCAATGGCAAAAATCAATGAATATTGTAAATGCACAAACAGTAATATCTCCACATTGCAAGGTGCAATTCTGAAATTCTTTGCTTTTTCCTGCTAATCCTAGCAGGATAAAGAAGATTCAAAGAGAGTAAGATGCCAGCTCCTTTCATTCAGTCAGTAGCTTCAAACATTTCTGGTATATGAAAAACCTGTTTTTCAATGGCAAAAATCAATGAATATTGTAAATGCACAAACAGTAATATCTCCACATTGCAAGGTGCAATTCTGAAATTTTTTGCTTTTTCCTGCTAATCCTAGCATGATAAAGAAGATTCAAAGAGCGTGAGATGCCAGCTCCTTTCATTCAGTCAGTAGCTTCAAACATTTCTGGTATATGAAAAACATGTTTTTCAATGGCAAAAATCAATGAATATTGTAAATGCACAAACAGTAATATCTCCACATTGCAAGGTGCAATTCTGAAATTTTTTGCTTTTTCCTGCTAATCCTAGCATGATAAAGAAGATTCAAAGAGAGTGAGATGCCAGCTCCTTTCATTCAGTCAGTAGCTTCAAACATTTCTGGACGTTTTTCAATGGCAAAAATCAATGAATATTGTAAATGCACAAACAGTAATATCTCCACATTGCAAGGTGCAATTCTGAAATTTTTTGCTTTTTCCTGCTAATCCTAGCATGATAAAGAAGATTCAAAGAGAGTGAGATGCCAGCTCCTTTCATTCAGTCAGTAGCTTCAAACATTTCTGGTATATGAAAAACGTTTTTCAATGGCAAAAATCAATGAATATTGTAAATGCACAAACAGTAATATTTCCACATTGCAAGGTGCAATTCTGAAATTTTTTGCTTTTTCCTGCTAATCCTAGCATGATAAAGAAGATTCAAAGAGAGTGAGATGCCAGCTCCTTTCATTCAGTCAGTAGCTTCAAACATTTCTGGACGTTTTTCAATGGCAAAAATCAATGAATATTGTAAATGCACAAACAGTAATATCTCCACATTGCAAGGTGCAATTCTGAATTTTTTTGCTTTTTCCTGTTAATCCTAGCATGATAAAGAAGATTCAAAGAGAGTGAGATGCCAGCTCCTTTCATTCAGTCAGTAGCTTCAAACATTTCTGTTATATGAATAACGATGTTTTTCAATGGCAAAAATCAATGAATATTGTAAATGCACAAACAGTAATATCTCCACATTGCAAGGTGCAATTCTGAAATTTTTTGCTTTTTCCTGCTAATCCTAGCATGATAAAGAAGATTCAAAGAGAGTGAGATGCCAGCTCCTTTCATTCAGTCAGTAGCTTCAAACATTTCTGGACGTTTTTCAATGGCAAAAATCAATGAATATTGTAAATGCACAAACAGTAATATCTCCACATTGCAAGGTGCAATTCTGAAATTTTTTGCTTTTTCCTGCTAATCCTAGCATGATAAAGAAGATTCAAAGAGAGTGAGATGCCAGCTCCTTTCATTCAGTCAGTAGCTTCAAACATTTCTGGACGTTTTTCAATGGCAAAAATCAATGAATATTGTAAATGCACAAACAGTAATATCTCCACATTGCAAGGTGCAATTCTGAAATTTTTTGCTTTTTCCTGCTAATCCTAGCAGGATAAAGAAGATTCAAAGAGAGTGAGATGCCAGCTCCTTTCATTCAGTCAGTAGCTTCAAACATTTCTGGTATATGAAAAACATGTTTTTCAATGGCAAAAATCAATGAATATTGTAAATGCACAAACAGTAATATCTCCACATTGCAAGGTGCAATTCTGAAATTTTTTGCTTTTTCCTGCTAATCCTAGCATGATAAAGAAGATTCAAAGAGAGTGAGATGCCAGCTCCTTTCATTCAGTCAGTAGCTTCAAACATTTCTGGACGTTTTTCAATGGCAAAAATCAATGAATATTGTAAATGCACAAACAGTAATATCTCCACATTGCAAGGTGCAATTCTGAAATTTTTTGCTTTTTCCTGCTAATCCTAGCATGATAAAGAAGATTCAAAGAGAGTGAGATGCCAGCTCCTTTCATTCAGTCAGTAGTTTCAAACATTTCTGGACGTTTTTCAATGGCAAAAATCAATGAATATTGTAAATGCACAAACAGTAATATCTCCACATTGCAAGGTGCAATTCTGAAATTCTTTGCTTTTTCCTGCTAATCCTAGCAGGATAAAGAAGATTCAAAGAGAGTAAGATGCCAGCTCCTTTCATTCAGTCAGTAGCTTCAAACATTTCTGGTATATGAAAAACCTGTTTTTCAATGGCAAAAATCAATGAATATTGTAAATGCACAAACAGTAATATCTCCACATTGCAAGGTGCAATTCTGAAATTTTTTGCTTTTTCCTGCTAATCCTAGCATGATAAAGAAGATTCAAAGAGCGTGAGATGCCAGCTCCTTTCATTCAGTCAGTAGCTTCAAACATTTCTGGTATATGAAAAACATGTTTTTCAATGGCAAAAATCAATGAATATTGTAAATGCACAAACAGTAATATCTCCACATTGCAAGGTGCAATTCTGAAATTTTTTGCTTTTTCCTGCTAATCCTAGCATGATAAAGAAGATTCAAAGAGAGTGAGATGCCAGCTCCTTTCATTCAGTCAGTAGCTTCAAACATTTCTGGACGTTTTTCAATGGCAAAAATCAATGAATATTGTAAATGCACAAACAGTAATATCTCCACATTGCAAGGTGCAATTCTGAAATTTTTTGCTTTTTCCTGTTAATCCTAGCATGATAAAGAAGATTCAAAGAGAGTGAGATGCCAGCTCCTTTCATTCAGTCAGTAGCTTCAAACATTTCTGGTATATGAAAAACATGTTTTTCAATGGCAAAAATCAATGAATATTGTAAATGCACAAACAGTAATATCTCCACATTGCAAGGTGCAATTCTGAAATTTTTTGCTTTTTCCTGCTAATCCTAGCATGATAAAGAAGATTCAAAGAGAGTGAGATGCCAGCTCCTTTCATTCAGTCAGTAGCTTCAAACATTTCTGGACGTTTTTCAATCGCAAAAATCAATGAATATTGTAAATGCACAAACAGTAATATCTCCACATTGCAAGGTGCAATTCTGAAATTTTTTGCTTTTTCCTGTTAATCCTAGCATGATAAAGAAGATTCAAAGAGAGTGAGATGCCAGCTCCTTTCATTCAGTCAGTAGCTTCAAACATTTCTGGTATATGAAAAACATGTTTTTCAATGGCAAAAATCAATGAATATTGTAAATGCACAAACAGTAATATCTCCACATTGCAAGGTGGAATTCTGAAATTTTTTGCTTTTTCCTGCTAATCCTAGCATGATAAAGAAGATTCAAAGAGAGTGAGATGCCAGCTCCTTTCATTCAGTCAGTAGCTTCAAACATTTCTGGTATATGAAAAACGTTTTTCAATGGCAAAAAACAATGAATATTGTAAATGCACAAACAGTAATATCTCCACATTGCAAGATGCAATTCTGAAATTTTTTGCTTTTTCCTGCTAATCCTAGCATGATAAAGAAGATTCAAAGAGAGTGAGATGCCAGCTCCATTCATTCAGTCAGTAGCTTCAAACATTTCTGGTATATGAAAAACATGTTTTTCAATGGCAAAAATCAATGAATATTGTAAATGCACAAACAGTAATATCTCCACATTGCAAGGTGCAATTCTGAAATTTTTTGCTTTTTCCTGCTAATGCTAGCATGATAAAGAAGATTCAAAGAGAGTGAGATGCCAGCTCCTTTCATTCAGTCAGTAGCTTCAAACATTTCTGGATGTTTTTCAATGGCAAAAATCAATGAATATTGTAAATGCACAAACAGTAATATCTCCACATTGCAAGGTGCAATTCTGAAATTTTTTGCTTTTTCCTGTTATTCCTAGCATGATAAAGAAGATTCAAAGAGAGTGAGATGCCAGCTCCTTTCATTCAGTCAGTAGCTTCAAACATTTCTGGTATATGAAAAACGTTTTTCAATGGCAAAAATCAATGAATATTGTAAATGCACAAACAGTAATATCTCCACATTGCAAGGTGCAATTCTGAAATTTTTTGCTTTTTCCTGCTAATCCTAGCATGATAAAGAAGATTCAAAGAGAGTGAGATGCCAGCTCCTTTCATTCAGTCAGTAGCTTCAAACATTTCTGGACGTTTTTCAATGGCAAAAATCAATGAATATTGTAAATGCACAAACAGTAATATCTCCACATTGCAAGGTGCAATTCTGAATTTTTTTGCTTTTTCCTGTTAATCCTAGCATGATAAAGAAGATTCAAAGAGAGTGAGATGCCAGCTCCTTTCATTCAGTCAGTAGCTTCAAACATTTCTGTTATATGAATAACGATGTTTTTCAATGGCAAAAATCAATGAATATTGTAAATGCACAAACAGTAATATCTCCACATTGCAAGGTGCAATTCTGAAATTTTTTGCTTTTTCCTGCTAATCCTAGCATGATAAAGAAGATTCAAAGAGAGTGAGATGCCAGCTCCTTTCATTCAGTCAGTAGCTTCAAACATTTCTGGACGTTTTTCAATGGCAAAAATCAATGAATATTGTAAATGCACAAACAGTAATATCTCCACATTGCAAGGTGCAATTCTGAAATTTTTTGCTTTTTCCTGCTAATCCTAGCATGATAAAGAAGATTCAAAGAGAGTGAGATGCCAGCTCCTTTCATTCAGTCAGTAGCTTCAAACATTTCTGGACGTTTTTCAATGGCAAAAATCAATGAATATTGTAAATGCACAAACAGTAATATCTCCACATTGCAAGGTGCAATTCTGAAATTTTTTGCTTTTTCCTGCTAATCCTAGCAGGATAAAGAAGATTCAAAGAGAGTGAGATGCCAGCTCCTTTCATTCAGTCAGTAGCTTCAAACATTTCTGGTATATGAAAAACATGTTTTTCAATGGCAAAAATCAATGAATATTGTAAATGCACAAACAGTAATATCTCCACATTGCAAGGTGCAATTCTGAAATTTTTTGCTTTTTCCTGCTAATCCTAGCATGATAAAGAAGATTCAAAGAGAGTGAGATGCCAGCTCCTTTCATTCAGTCAGTAGCTTCAAACATTTCTGGACGTTTTTCAATGGCAAAAATCAATGAATATTGTAAATGCACAAACAGTAATATCTCCACATTGCAAGGTGCAATTCTGAAATTTTTTGCTTTTTCCTGCTAATCCTAGCATGATAAAGAAGATTCAAAGAGAGTGAGATGCCAGCTCCTTTCATTCAGTCAGTAGCTTCAAACATTTCTGGACGTTTTTCAATGGCAAAAATCAATGAATATTGTAAATGCACAAACAGTAATATCTCCACATTGCAAGGTGCAATTCTGAAATTCTTTGCTTTTTCCTGCTAATCCTAGCAGGATAAAGAAGATTCAAAGAGAGTAAGATGGGGGAGTGGCCTGAGCACAGGACGAGATGGCAGCTTGATCCTGAGCTCCCTGAGGGCTTCGTTTTAAAGCTACTTTTTAAGCAACAAAAGAAGATTTTTTTCCAAAATTCTTATATAATTTGACTTGCTATCATTCAGGGATCATTTTGACACCAAGGAATCCCTGCTAACCCCATCAACCCTGGAGATGCTTTGTGCTCAGACATTTGGGTGAGGCTCAGAATCCACCATTGAAGCGACTCTGTAATGTGGCCCTACAGGATTGTGGACCCATTTATGCCCTTTTACCTCCGGACCCAGGATTACATCGTTTTATACCGGACTTAAGGACTACCAGCAGGCTTTATATGCAGCTGCGGTAAGTCCTGGTGAGCATTCCAGTCCTTGAGGCTGTGACGTGCCCCTTTAAGCTCACAGATCGGTGGGGGCACATATTTCTCTCACTTCATTTAACTGAACATTATATACTGGGCCCCCTGACTGTTGTCAGAGCTTATATTTAACCCACGGGGTGGCACATTTTGGTTCTGGTTCTGACACCCAGGCGATTATTGGCGGCCCTTTTCTTGTTTCCAGTCACTCTGCGGCCCTTTTCTTGTTTCCAGTCACTCTGCAACGTGACTCTGGAGTGACTGTGATAGCAGCGCAGGTCTGCTCTGCTCTGCTCCTGACCCCGGGAGCAGGACCTTACAGCAGCATCAGCTGTCCCGACACCGGACCCAAGAACAGAGGAGAAGAGGAGACTGAGTTCGAGTTACTGGCGATATCCTGAATAAATCCCAGCTCTGCAATCTGCTGTCACAGCCCCACGGAGGACCGGACCGGACCTGCAGGACCCCAACCCATAAAGAAGCGGCACTACCACCCCCGGACCAAATACAATCAACCCCACTGGACCCCGAGGACGAGACCCCTGCTGCCGGCGAGGGACTGAGAATCTAGCTTGTCCGACGCGGAGCTCAGGAGACTGGGACGGAGCGGGACTTCATATCTAAGGCTAAGGTTAGATAAGCCCCGGCTGATGCCAGGGCTCTTATTGGATTTCTGGGGTCCGTTGCTCAGGGTTCCGGGGCTGCTCCGGTAGTAGCGGTGTCCCCTTGTGTCCCTGTGTAGCTGCTGCGACCCTTTCCCCCCTCGGCTTACTGCCACCGCTGCTGTCTGCGCCCGGCTCTCTCTTCTCCGGCTGTTACCTGCACCTCAGGCTGTTCCCATAGTAGCGGTTCCCCCTCCTCTGCTCCGGAGCCGGCATCAGCTGTTTTCTCTGATGCCGGGCACTGCCGGTATATGTGACTGGTGTTTCCACGTTATATAGTGGCGGCGGTACCTCTCCTTCCTCTGACAGGGAGCCGCTCCGTTCCCCCTGCTTCCAGCTGTTAAGTGCCGCCGGTGCCGAGGTCCGTTCCAGCTACCCCCGCTGTGCCGCTCTGCTGTGTATGTTTCTGTGGTGCCTGGACCCTGCAGACCCCTGTGGCTGCCTCCCCCTCCTGTGACAGCGCCGCTGCGCTTTGATTTTTGCCTCTGGTCCCCCGCTGCATCAGCCCCGCTGCCCTCCACTGTCACACACTTCCAATCAGCTGATATTCTTTAAATCTCCCGCCCCCTGCTGCAGCGTAGCTCAGCACTGCTGTCCATGGTGCTGATCAAATTCTCCTGCCCTCTGCTGCGGCGTCGCTCTGCACTGCTGTCCATGGTGCTGATCTGAACTGCTGTCCATGGTGCTGATCTTGTATTGGTCTGTACTGCTGTCCATGGTGCTGATCTTGTATTAGTCTGTGCTGCTGTCCATGGTGCTGATCTGAACTGATGTCCATGGTGCTGATCTTATATTAGTCTGTACTGCTGTCCATGGTGCTGAACTTATACCAGTCAATTTCTCCTGCCTCCTGCTGCAGCGTCGCTTTGAACTGTCCAAGGTGCTGATTCTATATTAATACTGATACAGAGGTTTATTAAACTCCAAAAGGTGTAATATCATTTTGACTGCGAGACTTGACTCTGAGGGGAGGGGGGGGATAGAAGGATCTGTTTCTGCCCTCATATATATACCCTGTGTCTACGCTACTTGATATATATATAACAGTTGGTGCCCATGGAACTCTACAGATTTGCAAGCCTCCATAATAATTAGTTTCATGTTAAGAACTATATGTGCCTTTTATTTTTATCCTTCAGGTCAATTTCATTATTTTTTTTTCTTTTTGTTACTTTTGATTGTAATTCATATTTTAAGGATTGCATTTTAGGGGGTACATAATTTTGCAGTTTTTAAGGGTATTGATTGTCTCTTGTTGGACTGATATTTGTTTAACGCAAATTTCTTCTAGCCATTGTTCCCAGTCATTTTGCAACCCTAAAGTCTTTTGTCCACCCTTTGGGTTAAATATTTCTAGTGTCATTTTAGTGTTGTTTCTATAAATATATACCCATAGGTCTGATATTTTATAATGGCGGCTAATAAAAAAAATACCCAAAAGTCTTTGGAAGCTCCCCTTAAAACTAGTGCGGTTAGAGCGAAGTCCTCCCAACGCTTTTCATTTTCAAACCCATCAGAAGATGCTGTCAATACTGTCAGTCCACTTAAGTCCAGATCACCTCATAGAAATCTGGAAGACAGACAGAGTTCTAAAATAAGCTCTCCCACCAAAGAATCTTCTAAAAGTCTATTATCTCCAAAACCACAGAGAATTCCTGATGCTAAACCTGCCCCTTCTACCGTAGTTAAAGAAAAAAAAGTGGAAGAGATGGATATTTCCATCTCATCAAAGAGAAGGGACCCAGGAGCCTGGAGCAACAAGTATTCTTCACTGGCTACGAGTTCGGAGGAGGAATCCTCGGACATGTCTCCTAATCCTAGTCCAGATAAGAGACGTGCTAAAAAGGACTTTTCCCCTTCGTCCCCAGACCCTACGCTTAGTGTCCCAGTCAAAATGCCCATTTCACAAGAGTTGGGAAATACCGACCTTGGTTCATATCTGGACAATCTTTTAAAGACGATTGACAGAAATATGAAACTGGGCTTCGAGAAACAGGTAGACACTATGAAATCTACTTTGGAAGCTTTTGGTCTTAAATTGGAGGAAAACACTAAAAGACTTGAAACGGTGGAGGGAAAGGTAGAGTCTGTCTCTTCTGATAATCTAGAAATTAAATCTGAGCTTAAAAGACTCAGACTAAAAGTTGCGGATTTGGAGGATAGAAGTAGAAGAAATAACTTGAAGATTAGGGGCATATCTGAGGATGTTTCTTCCTCAGATATTTCGGCTTTTGTCAAAGACCTATTTCATAAGACAATCCCATCCCTTTCTGAGCAGGATCTTATCATTGATAGGGCCCATCGCTTATTTCGTCCGACCTCCATCTCCTCGGATTTTCCTAGGGATGTAATAGTTAGATTACATTTTTTCTCGACCAAAGAGAGAATCTTGAATTATATTAGGGAAAACAGGACTTTTCCAGAGCCTTTTTCGCACCTAAAAATCTTTTCAGATTTTTCCAAAGAAACCATGGATACAAGAAGGTCATACAAACTGACCACAGATAGACTGAGGGATATGAATATCCCGTATAGGTGGGGCTTTCCAGTAAAGTTGCTGATTTTCTTTAACAGGAAAACATTCACTCTTACAGATCCTGATGAAGGCCCTAAATTTTTTGATTTTATAAAAGACATTCCCTACAAAGTTACAAAGGCACCCCACCGTTGAAATGATAAACACTACTCCCTCGGGAGTCCCCTTTAAAAATAAACTCATTTTATCACCTCACCTAACATGCTATAATAAATTTTATCATTCTTCTTTACATTTAGCCTTCATGGTTTGTCCACATTATTTTTCCCCCCAATCTGAGGGAGAACCTTTTCGGTGAAGGTTCCCTCAGGAGATTTTTTGATTCGTTTTTTCTTTTTCTTTGAATACTTGGTTATTGTTATTACTATCTTTGAATTAATATTAGAGATATTGCATTCCAGCTTTGATTGTCGGTTGATTTTTATTTTTTGGGAATTTGTTGGACCAACTGACCCCTCTCCTTGTGATTTACTTTGATTATTAATTTACCTATGCCTATCAAGATTATCACCTATAATGTAAGAGGCCTAAACAGTCCCAATAAGAGATTCTCCCTTTGGAAGGAATTGGGTCATCTTGGTGCTGATGTTGCGTGTCTTCAGGAGACAAGGTTTGCCGAGGGAAAACACCCTACCTTCACCCACAAACGCTACCCTCATATATTTGAATCCACTAGCGACCGGAAAAAAGCCGGTGTAGCTACAGTGATCAGAGATTCTGTCCCATTTGAGTTTTTAGATCAGCATAAAGATGTCAATGGAAGGTTCCATATATTGCTCTGTAAACTGAATAATCATGAGTGCACTGTTGTTAACCTATACGCCCCAAATAAAAAGCAAATACCCTTTTTGAACAAGGTTTTCAGAAAGGTTGAAGAGGTTAGGAGAGGCGAATTGATTTTTTTAGGAGACTTCAACATGGTCCCAGACGGCCATATGGACTCTTCCTCCCCCAGCCGTCACTTATACCCGACGCTAAATAATTGGCTTTATAAAAACGAACTATTTGATACATTTAGATGTCTGCAAACTACCTCCAAAGAATTCTCCCACTTTTCGGATGCGCACCAAACGGCCTCTAGAATTGACTTAATAATAACTGATGTCTTTTCTTTACCCAAATTCTCTAACGTATCTATAGGCCTTAGGTCTCTATCAGATCATGCCCCTACGTCATGTGAAATTCATATTGGTCCTCTTATTAAAAATGGATTTCTTTGGAAATGTAGATCTTCACTTATTCATAACCCCAAAAACAAAAAAATTATTGAAAAAGCTATTTCTGATTATTTTAGGGAGAATGATACCCCAGACTTATCTAATCCTTTCTCCAGCTGGTGCGCTCACAAGGCTGTCCTTCGTGGTGTACTAATGCAGATATCCTCATCTGAACAAAAAGAAAAAAGAACAAAAATTAATTCTCTTCAAAAACTGATTAGGGAAAAAGAACTAGAACAAATAAATCTTCCTTCCCCTTCCCCAATAATTCAAAAAGAGCTCTCAAATTTAAGGGTAGAGCTAAAATCAGAAATTTCTTCCTCCTATGATGCGATTATTCGGAAATCAAAATTTAATTACTATGCGGCTCTAAATAAACCTACCCGCTTTATGGCCCGCCTAGTCAAATGTAAAAGAGCAATTAATAGAATAGATAAAATAAAAAACAATAGTGGAATAACGTTTTGCCACCCTAAAGATATAGTGAACCAGTTTGCAGACTTTTACAAAAAACTCTAAAACATCAAAACTGACCCTCTAATTACCCATCCTCACCCAGATGCAATCAACAAATTTTTATCCTCCATTAACTTACCGAAATTGAGCCCTCTGGATCACGAGTCATTGAATAAGCCTTTTTCTAACCCTGAAATTATTAACACAATAAAGCAACTTAAAGATTTCAAGGCTCCGGGTCCAGATGGGTTCATCAATGAGTATTATAAAACTTTTTGTGACCTACTTTCTTCCCCTCTCACGAAAATTTTCAATCATGCTTCCTCAATAAGCTCCTTCCCCTCAGAAATGCTGGAAGCCACCATTACCCTAATACCCAAGTCTAAGGATGAGAGAGATAATGTTAAAAATTATAGGCCCATTTCGCTAATTAACACTGATATTAAGATATATTCGAAAATTATGGCCAATCGTTTATCGACTATTCTCCCATCTCTCATCAACGACGATCAGATTGGCTTCGTTGGTGGGAGGCAAGCAACTGATGGCTCTAGAAGACTTCTGAATATTATTAAGGTGATAAATACGGCGAAACTCCCAACTTCATTGCTTGCTTTAGACGCTGAAAAAGCTTTCGACAGGTTAAATTGGCTATACCTTAAACTCACCCTTATTAAATTCGGTTTTGATAACAAATTTCTCTCTTCAATTATGGCCCTCTATTCTAACCCCCAAGCAAAAATTTATGTTAACAATTATCTCTCAAACCCAATCCCTATCACAAATGGTACTAGACAGGGTTGCCCACTTTCCCCCCTTCTTTTTGTCTTGGCTATGGAGCCTTTGGCACAGAGGATTAGAGAAAACACTGACATTAGGGGGATTTCTACCCCATCTCGAGAATTTAAAATTGGCCTATTTGCAGATGATGTTATGCTTTCCTTGCTGGACCCAGTAAATTCGGTTGCGGAAGTTTCGAAGGTTCTAGAACTATTCTCTCAGATTTCTTATTTTAAGATCAATAATGAGAAGTCTAAACTTTTAAACATTAATCTGGACCGCCAGACGAGAGAGGTTTTACACTCGAGATTTTCCTTCGGTTTGGCTAAACGCAATCTGACTTATTTGGGGATCAGTATTGGTAAAACTATTAACTCAACAATTTCTGACAACCTGGTTCTGATTGAGGATATCGTCCGCGGAGATTTGATGGAATTTTTGAAAAGAGATTTGTCATGGTGGGGTAGAGTCCTCTCTATTAAGATGTTTGTTCTACCCAAAATCTTGTATTTTTTCCGCAACTTACTTTTAACTATTTCTCACATCTTTATTCAAAAAATTCAAAATCAGATTAATTCCTATGTCTGGGATAATAAACGTGCGAGGATATCTGCAGATATATTGTACAAGAATAAGTGTAACGGAGGTCTGAGCCACCCTAATATTTCCGCTTACTATTTGGCAAACCTCATCAAACAGAGCAGTAATTGGTTTAATTCTGACAGTCCCCCAGCTTGGATGACTCTGGAGACCTTCTTAAATAATGGCTCTTCTCCCCGTGAATTGTTACTTAGGCATCTCTTTAAACAGTGCACTCATGATTCTTCCCATCCTATTTTCCAGGCGATTATTGACGCCTGGAAAAAAATCGCCAAAAGAAAGAAAAAGAGTCCCCTAAGAGATTCTGATATGGATAAGTTTTCTTTTGTCAAAAATTTTCCAATTGGTTTTGTTGCTGATCTGTATAACTCTTCCATCCCAGATCAGTGGGACAATAAAGGGTTAAGGAAAATTGGAGACTTCTATGAAGCTTCTGCCTTTATTCCTTTCCAAATTCTTAAAAAAAGATTCAACTTACCTTCCTCTGATTTCTTTTTATACTCTCATTTAAAGAGCATTATTCTGGAATTTACTTCTGGTAAACTTATTGTTTCTGAAACCTCGGTGAACCTGTTAAGCAACCCATCCCACAAAATTTTTTGGAGCCTGAGGCACATATATAACAGCTTCAATAATGATCTTTCCTTCCAAAAACACCTCTACATGATACGTTGGGAAAAAGACCTAAAACTCAATTTCCAATCCGATCAATGGGAGAGTGCTGTTCTTTTTTCTCAAGCCTCTAATATATCTATGCCCTTACAAGAGGCCTACTTCAAAATTCTAACCAGATGGTATTACACTCCAATCAGGCTCCACCATATAAAGCCCAGCAACTCTCCCCTTTGTTGGAGGGAGTGCGGCCTTAGGGGAGATCTTTTACATCTCTTTTGGAGCTGCCCCAAAATCCGGAATCTATGGGCTCAGATCTCTTCTTTGGTAGATGATCTTTTAGGCAGACCTTTAGTATTGACCCCTCAAATGGCTTTACTATCCTTAGATCTCGAATCATATAAGTCGTTTGAAAGATCTTTGGTGATTCACTTATTTTCAGTATGTAAGAACGCATTGGCTTTTTATTGGAGAAAGTCACATGTCCCCACTTTGGAGGACTTAGTTGATAAGATGAATCTACATAGAATATTTGAACTCAGATTTGCCCTTATCAACAATAACTTACTTAAATTCTCTGGGAAGTGGGATATTTGGCTCACTAAGTTCCCTCAACCCTCTCATAATGCTGGAACATCTTAATGTGTGTCATGCTTAGCTCATTAATATGTTTAATTTTTGCTAATGATAGTAATGTGTGTTTAAATTGTTCAAGTTTATGTACTATCGTATATACTATTTGACGAACAAATTTCTCCCATCTTTCCTGTTTATCCATTCCCGTTTGTACCCTTTCCCTTCCCCTTCCCTCAGAATTTATCCCTTATTACGAATATTTTTTTTGTCACTACTTTTATGCTACGATTGTTATTCCCCTGTTAAATTGTTTATTAAAAATAAAAAAAATATGGTAAAACAAAGAGAGTAAGATGCCAGCTCCTTTCATTCAGTCAGTAGCTTCAAACATTTCTGGTATATGAAAAACGTGTTTTTCAATGGCAAAAATCAATGAATATTGTAAATGCACAAACAGTAATATCTCCACATTGCAAGGTGCAATTCTGAAATTTTTTGCTTTTTCCTGCTAATCCTAGCATGATAAAGAAGATTCAAAGAGAGTGAGATGCCAGCTCCTTTCATTCAGTCAGTAGCTTCAAACATTTCTGGTATATGAAAAACATGTTTTTCAATGGCAAAAATCAATGAATATTGTAAATGCACAAACAGTAATATCTCCACATTGCAAGGTGCAATTCTGAAATTTTTTGCTTTTTCCTGCTAATCCTAGCATGATAAAGAAGATTCAAAGAGAGTGAGATGCCAGCTCCTTTCATTCAGTCAGTAGCTTCAAACATTTCTGGACGTTTTTCAATGGCAAAAATCAATGAATATTGTAAATGCACAAACAGTAATATCTCCACATTGCAAGGTGCAATTCTGAAATTTTTTGCTTTTTCCTGTTAATCCTAGCATGATAAAGAAGATTCAAAGAGAGTGAGATGCCAGCTCCTTTCATTCAGTCAGTAGCTTCAAACATTTCTGGTATATGAAAAACATGTTTTTCAATGGCAAAAATCAATGAATATTGTAAATGCACAAACAGTAATATCTCCACATTGCAAGGTGCAATTCTGAAATTTTTTGCTTTTTCCTGCTAATCCTAGCATGATAAAGAAGATTCAAAGAGAGTGAGATGCCAGCTCCTTTCATTCAGTCAGTAGCTTCAAACATTTCTGGACGTTTTTCAATCGCAAAAATCAATGAATATTGTAAATGCACAAACAGTAATATCTCCACATTGCAAGGTGCAATTCTGAAATTTTTTGCTTTTTCCTGTTAATCCTAGCATGATAAAGAAGATTCAAAGAGAGTGAGATGCCAGCTCCTTTCATTCAGTCAGTAGCTTCAAACATTTCTGGTATATGAAAAACATGTTTTTCAATGGCAAAAATCAATGAATATTGTAAATGCACAAACAGTAATATCTCCACATTGCAAGGTGGAATTCTGAAATTTTTTGCTTTTTCCTGCTAATCCTAGCATGATAAAGAAGATTCAAAGAGAGTGAGATGCCAGCTCCATTCATTCAGTCAGTAGCTTCAAACATTTCTGGTATATGAAAAACGTTTTTCAATGGCAAAAAACAATGAATATTGTAAATGCACAAACAGTAATATCTCCACATTGCAAGGTGCAATTCTGAAATTTTTTGCTTTTTCCTGCTAATCCTAGCATGATAAAGAAGATTCAAAGAGAGTGAGATGCCAGCTCCATTCATTCAGTCAGTAGCTTCAAACATTTCTGGTATATGAAAAACGTTTTTCAATGGCAAAAATCAATGAATATTGTAAATGCACAAACAGTAATATCTCCACATTGCAAGGTGCAATTCTGAAATTTTTTGCTTTTTCCTGCTAATCCTAGCATGATAAAGAAGATTCAAAGAGAGTGAGATGCCAGCTCCTTTCATTCAGTCAGTAGCTTCAAACATTTCTGGATGTTTTTCAATGGCAAAAATCAATGAATATTGTAAATGCACAAACAGTAATATCTCCACATTGCAAGGTGCAATTCTGAAATTTTTTGGTTTTTCCTGTTAATCCTAGCATGATAAAGAAGATTCAAAGAGAGTGAGATGCCAGCTCCTTTCATTCAGTCAGTAGCTTCAAACATTTCTGGTATATGAAAAACGTTTTTCAATGGCAAAAATCAATGAATATTGTAAATGCACAAACAGTAATATCTCCACATTGCAAGGTGCAATTCTGAAATTTTTTGCTTTTTCCTGCTAATCCTAGCATGATAAAGAAGATTCAAAGAGAGTGAGATGCCAGCTCCTTTCATTCAGTCAGTAGCTTCAAACATTTCTGGACGTTTTTCAATGGCAAAAATCAATGAATATTGTAAATGCACAAACAGTAATATCTCCACATTGCAAGGTGCAATTCTGAAATTTTTTGCTTTTTCCTGCTAATCCTAGCATGATAAAGAAGATTCAAAGAGAGTGAGATGCCAGCTCCTTTCATTCAGTCAGTAGCTTCAAACATTTCTGGACGTTTTTCAATGGCAAAAATCAATGAATATTGTAAATGCAAAAACAGTAATATCTCCACATTGCAAGGTGCAATTCTGAAATTTTTTGCTTTTTCCTGCTAATCCTAGCATGATAAAGAAGATTCAAAGAGAGTGAGATGCCAGCTCCTTTCATTCAGTCAGTAGCTTCAAACATTTCTGGACGTTTTTCAATGGCAAAAATCAATGAATATTGTAAATGCACAAACAGTAATATCTCCACATTGCAAGGTGCAATTCTGAAATTTTTTGCTTTTTCCTGCTAATCCTAGCAGGATAAAGAAGATTCAAAGAGAGTGAGATGCCAGCTCCTTTCATTTAGTCAGTAGCTTCAAACATTTCTGGTATATGAAAAACATGTTTTTCAATGGCAAAAATCAATGAATATTGTAAATGCACAAACAGTAATATCTCCACATTACAAGGTGCAATTCTGAAATTTTTTGCTTTTTCCTGCTAATCCTAGCATGATAAAAATTCAAAGAGAGTGAGATGCCAGCTCCTTTCATTCAGTCAGTAGCTTCAAACATTTCTGGTATATGAAAAACGTTTTTCAATGGCAAAAATCAATGAATATTGTAAATGCACAAACAGTAATATCTCCACATTGCAAGGTGCAATTCTGAAATTTTTTGCTTTTTCCTGCTAATCCTAGCATGATAAAGAAGATTCAAAGAGAGTGAGATGCCAGCTCCTTTCATTCAGTCAGTAGCTTCAAACATTTCTGGACGTTTTTCAATGGCAAAAATCAATGAATATTGTAAATGCACAAACAGTAATATCTCCACATTGCAAGGTGCAATTCTGAAATTTTTTGCTTTTTCCTGTTAATCCTAGCATGATAAAGAAGATTCAAAGAGTGAGATGCCAGCTCCTTTCATTCAGTCAGTAGCTTCAAACATTTCTGGTATATGAAAAACATGTTTTTCAATGGCAAAAATCAATGAATATTGTAAATGCACAAACAGTAATATCTCCACATTGCAAGGTGCAATTCTGAAATTTTTTGCTTTTTCCTGCTAATCCTAGCATGATAAAGAAGATTCAAAGAGAGTGAGATGCCAGCTCCTTTCATTCAGTCAGTAGCTTCAAACATTTCTGGTATATGAAAAACATGTTTTTCAATGGCAAAAATCAATGAATATTGTAAATGCACAAACAGTAATATCTCCACATTGCAAGGTGCAATTCTGAAATTTTTTGCTTTTTCCTGCTAATCCTAGCATGATAAAGAAGATTCAAAGAGAGTGAGATGCCAGCTCCTTTCATTCAGTCAGTAGCTTCAAACATTTCTGGTATATGAAAAACGTTTTTCAATGGCAAAAATCAATGAATATTGTAAATGCACAAACAGTAATATCTCCACATTGCAAGGTGCAATTCTGAAATTTTTTGCTTTTTCCTGCTAATCCTAGCATGATAAAGAAGATTCAAAGAGAGTGAGATGCCAGCTCCTTTCATTCAGTCAGTAGCTTCAAACATTTCTGGACGTTTTTCAATGGCAAAAATCAATGAATATTGTAAATGCACAAACAGCAATATCTCCACATTGCAAGGTGCAATTCTGAAATTTTTTGCTTTTTCCTGTTAATCCTAGCATGATAAAGAAGATTCAAAGAGAGTGAGATGCCAGCTCCTTTCATTCAGTCAGTAGCTTCAAACATTTCTGGTATATGAATAACATGATGTTTTTCAATGGCAAAAATCAATGAATATTGTAAATGCACAAACAGTAATATCTCCACATTGCAAGGTGCAATTCTGAAATTTTTTGCTTTTTCCTGCTAATCCTAGCATGATAAAGAAGATTCAAAGAGAGTGAGATGCCAGCTCCTTTCATTCAGTCAGTAGCTTCAAACATTTCTGGACGTTTTTCAATGGCAAAAATCAATGAATATTGTAAATGCACAAACAGTAATATCTCCACATTGCAAGGTGCAATTCTGAAATTTTTTGCTTTTTCCTGCTAATCCTAGCATGATAAAGAAGATTCAAAGAGAGTGAGATGCCAGCTCCTTTCATTCAGTCAGTAGCTTCAAACATTTCTGGACGTTTTTCAATGGCAAAAATCAATGAATATTGTAAATGCACAAACAGTAATATCTCCACATTGCAAGGTGCAATTCTGAAATTTTTTTCCTTTTTCCTGCTAATCCTAGCAGGATAAAGAAGATTCAAAGAGAGTGAGATGCCAGCTCCTTTCATTCAGTCAGTACCTTCAAACATTTCTGGTATATGAAAAACATGTTTTTCAATGGCAAAAATCAATGAATATTGTAAATGCACAAACAGTAATATCTCCACATTGCAAGGTGCAATTCTGAAATTTTTTGCTTTTTCCTGCTAATCCTAGCATGATAAAGAAGATTCAAAGAGAGTGAGATGCCAGCTCCTTTCATTCAGTCAGTAGCTTCAAACATTTCTGGTATATGAAAAACATGTTTTTCAATGGCAAAAATCAATGAATATTGTAAATGCACAAACAGTAATATCTCCACATTGCAAGGTGCAATTCAGAAATTTTTTGCTTTTTCCTGCTAATCCTAGCATGATAAAGAAGATTCAAAGAGAGTGAGATGCCAGCTCCTTTCATTCAGTCAGTAGCTTCAAACATTTCTGGACGTTTTTCAATGGCAAAAATCAATGAATATTGTAAATGCACAAACAGTAATATCTCCACATTGCAAGGTGCAATTCTGAAATTTTTTGCTTTTTCCTGTTAATCCTAGCATGATAAAGAAGATTCAAAGAGAGTGAGATGCCAGCTCCTTTCATTCAGTCAGTAGCTTCAAACATTTCTGGTATATGAAAAACATGTTTTTCAATGGCAAAAATCAATGAATATTGTAAATGCACAAACAGTAATATCTCCACATTGCAAGGTGCAATTCTGAAATTTTTTGCTTTTTCCTGCTAATCCTAGCATGATAAAGAAGATTCAAAGAGAGTGAGATGCCAGCTCCTTTCATTCAGTCAGTAGCTTCAAACATTTCTGGACGTTTTTCAATGGCAAAAATCAATGAATATTGTAAATGCACAAACAGTAATATCTCCACATTGCAAGGTGCAATTCTGAAATTTTTTGCTTTTTCCTGTTAATCCTAGCATGATAAAGAAGATTCAAAGAGAGTGAGATGCCAGCTCCTTTCATTCAGTCAGTAGCTTCATACATTTCTGGACGTTTTTCAATGGCAAAAATCAATGAATATTGTAAATGCACAAACAGTAATATCTCCACATTGCAAGGTGCAATTCTGAAATTTTTTCCTTTTTCCTGCTAATCCTAGTATGATAAAGAAGATTCAAAGAGAGTGAGATGCCAGCTCCTTTCATTCAGTCAGTAGCTTCAAACATTTCTGGACGTTTTTCAATGGCAAAAATCAATGAATATTGTAAATGCACAAACAGTAATATCTCCACATTGCAAGGTGCAATTCTGAAATTTTTTGCTTTTTCCTGTTAATCCTAGCATGATAAAGAAGATTCAAAGAGAGTGAGATGCCAGCTCCTTTCATTCAGTCAGTAGCTTCAAACATTTCTGGACGTTTTTCAATGGCAAAAATCAATGAATATTGTAAATGCACAAACAGTAATATCTCCACATTGCAAGGTGCAATTCTGAAATTTTTTGCTTTTTCCTGTTAATCCTAGCATGATAAAGAAGATTCAAAGAGAGTGAGATGCCAGCTCCTTTCATTCAGTCAGTAGCTTCAAACATTTCTGGTATATGAAAAACATGTTTTTCAATGGCAAAAATCAATGAATATTGTAAATGCACAAACAGTAATATCTCCACATTGCAAGGTGCAATTCTGAAATTTTTTGCTTTTTCCTGCTAATCCTAGCATGATAAAGAAGATTCAAAGAGAGTGAGATGCCAGCTCCTTTCATTCAGTCAGTAGCTTCAAACATTTCTGGACGTTTTTCAATGGCAAAAATCAATGAATATTGTAAATGCACAAACAGTAATATCTCCACATTGCAAGGTGCAATTCTGAAATTTTTTGCTTTTTCCTGTTAATCCTAGCATGATAAAGAAGATTCAAAGAGAGTGAGATGCCAGCTCCTTTCATTCAGTCAGTAGCTTCAAACATTTCTGGTATATGAAAAACATGTTTTTCAATGGCAAAAATCAATGAATATTGTAAATGCACAAACAGTAATATCTCCACATTGCAAGGTGCAATTCTGAAATTTTTTGCTTTTTCCTGCTAATCCTAGCATGATAAAGAAGATTCAAAGAGAGTGAGATGCCAGCTCCTTTCATTCAGTCAGTAGCTTCAAACATTTCTGGTATATGAAAAACATGTTTTTCAATGGCAAAAATCAATGAATATTGTAAATGCACAAACAGTAATATCTCCACATTGCAAGGTGCAATTCTGAAATTTTTTGCTTTTTCCTGCTAATCCTAGCATGATAAAGAAGATTCAAAGAGAGTGAGATGCCAGCTCCTTTCATTCAGTCAGTAGCTTCAAACATTTCTGGACGTTTTTCAATGGCAAAAATCAATGAATATTGTAAATGCACAAACAGTAATATCTCCACATTGCAAGGTGCAATTCTGAAATTTTTTGCTTTTTCCTGTTAATCCTAGCATGATAAAGAAGATTCAAAGAGAGTGAGATGCCAGCTCCTTTCATTCAGTCAGTAGCTTCAAACATTTCTGGACGTTTTTCAATGGCAAAAATCAATGAATATTGTAAATGCACAAACAGTAATATCTCCACATTGCAAGGTGCAATTCTGAAATTTTTTGCTTTTTCCTGTTAATCCTAGCATGATAAAGAAGATTCAAAGAGAGTGAGATGCCAGCTCCTTTCATTCAGTCAGTAGCTTCAAACATTTCTGGTATATGAAAAACATGTTTTTCAATGGCAAAAATCAATGAATATTGTAAATGCACAAACAGTAATATCTCCACATTGCAAGGTGCAATTCTGAAATTTTTTGCTTTTTCCTGCTAATCCTAGCATGATAAAGAAGATTCAAAGAGAGTGAGATGCCAGCTCCTTTCATTCAGTCAGTAGCTTCAAACATTTCTGGACGTTTTTCAATGGCAAAAATCAATGAATATTGTAAATGCACAAACAGTAATATCTCCACATTGCAAGGTGCAATTCTGAAATTTTTTGCTTTTTCCTGTTAATCCTAGCATGATAAAGAAGATTCAAAGAGAGTGAGATGCCAGCTCCTTTCATTCAGTCAGTAGCTTCAAACATTTCTGGTATATGAAAAACATGTTTTTCAATGGCAAAAATCAATGAATATTGTAAATGCACAAACAGTAATATCTCCACATTGCAAGGTGCAATTCTGAAATTTTTTGCTTTTTCCTGCTAATCCTAGCATGATAAAGAAGATTCAAAGAGAGTGAGATGCCAGCTCCTTTCATTCAGTCAGTAGCTTCAAACATTTCTGGTATATGAAAAACATGTTTTTCAATGGCAAAAATCAATGAATATTGTAAATGCACAAACAGTAATATCTCCACATTGCAAGGTGCAATTCTGAAATTTTTTGCTTTTTCCTGCTAATCCTAGCATGATAAAGAAGATTCAAAGAGAGTGAGATGCCAGCTCCTTTCATTCAGTCAGTAGCTTCAAACATTTCTGGACGTTTTTCAATGGCAAAAATCAATGAATATTGTAAATGCACAAACAGTAATATCTCCACATTGCAAGGTGCAATTCTGAAATTTTTTGCTTTTTCCTGTTAATCCTAGCATGATAAAGAAGATTCAAAGAGAGTGAGATGCCAGCTCCTTTCATTCAGTCAGTAGCTTCAAACATTTCTGGTATATGAATAACATGATGTTTTTCAATGGCAAAAATCAATGAATATTGTAAATGCACAAACAGTAATATCTCCACATTGCAAGGTGCAATTCTGAAATTTTTTGCTTTTTCCTGCTAATCCTAGCATGATAAAGAAGATTCAAAGAGAGTGAGATGCCAGCTCCTTTCATTCAGTCAGTAGCTTCAAACATTTCTGGACGTTTTTCAATGGCAAAAATCAATGAATATTGTAAATGCACAAACAGTAATATCTCCACATTGCAAGGTGCAATTCTGAAATTTTTTGCTTTTTCCTGCTAATCCTAGCATGATAAAGAAGATTCAAAGAGAGTGAGATGCCAGCTCCTTTCATTCAGTCAGTAGCTTCAAACATTTCTGGACGTTTTTCAATGGCAAAAATCAATGAATATTGTAAATGCACAAACAGTAATATCTCCACATTGCAAGGTGCAATTCTGAAATTTTTTGCTTTTTCCTGCTAATCCTAGCATGATAAAGAAGATTCAAAGAGAGTGAGATGCCAGCTCCTTTCATTCAGTCAGTAGCTTCAAACATTTCTGGACGTTTTTCAATGGCAAAAATCAATGAATATTGTAAATGCACAAACAGTAATATCTCCACATTGCAAGGTGCAATTCTGAAATTTTTTGCTTTTTCCTGTTAATCCTAGCATGATAAAGAAGATTCAAAGAGAGTGAGATGCCAGCTCCTTTCATTCAGTCAGTAGCTTCAAACATTTCTGGTATATGAAAAACATGTTTTTCAATGGCAAAAATCAATGAATATTGTAAATGCACAAACAGTAATATCTCCACATTGCAAGGTGCAATTCTGAAATTTTTTGCTTTTCCTGCTAATCCTAGCATGATAAAGAAGATTCAAAGAGAGTGAGATGCCAGCTCCTTTCATTCAGTCAGTAGCTTCAAACATTTCTGGACGTTTTTCAATGGCAAAAATCAATGAATATTGTAAATGCACAAACAGTAATATCTCCACATTGCAAGGTGCAATTCTGAAATTTTTTGCTTTTTCCTGTTAATCCTAGCATGATAAAGAAGATTCAAAGAGAGTGAGATGCCATCTGCTTTCATTCAGTCAGTAGCTTCAAACTTTTCTGGTATATGAAAAACATGTTTTTCAATGGCAAAAATCAATGAATATTGTAAATGCACAAACAGTAATATCTCCACATTGCAAGGTGCAATTCTGAAATTTTTTGCTTTTTCCTGCTAATCCTAGCATGATAAAGAAGATTCAAAGAGAGTGAGATGCCAGCTCCTTTCATTCAGTCAGTAGCTTCAAACATTTCTGGTATATGAAAAACATGTTTTTCAATGGCAAAAATCAATGAATATTGTAAATGCACAAACAGTAATATTTCCACATTGCAAGGTGCAATTCTGAAATTTTTTGCTTTTTCCTGCTAATCCTAGCATGATAAAGAAGATTCAAAGAGAGTGAGATGCCGGCTCCTTTCATTCAGTCAGTAGCTTCAAACATTTCTGGACGTTTTTCAATGGCAAAAATCAATGAATATTGTAAATGCACAAAAAGTAATATCTCCACATTGCAAGGTGCAATTCTGAAATTTTTTGCTTTTTCCTGTTAATCCTAGCATGATAAAGAAGATTCAAAGAGAGTGAGATGCCAGCTCCTTTCATTCAGTCAGTAGCTTCAAACATTTCTGGACGTTTTCCAATGGCAAAAATCAATGAATATTGTAAATGCACAAACAGTAATATCTCCACATTGCAAGGTGCAATTCTGAAATTTTTTGCTTTTTCCTGTTAATCCTAGCATGATAAAGAAGATTCAAAGAGAGTGAGATGCCAGCTCCTTTCATTCAGTCAGTAGCTTCAAACATTTCTGGTATATGAAAAACATGTTTTTCAATGGCAAAAATCAATGAATATTGTAAATGCACAAACAGTAATATCTCCACATTGCAAGGTGCAATTCTGAAATTTTTTGCTTTTTCCTGCTAATCCTAGCATGATAAAGAAGATTCAAAGAGAGTGAGATGCCAGCTCCTTTCATTCAGTCAGTAGCTTCAAACATTTCTGGTATATGAAAAACATGTTTTTCAATGGCAAAAATCAATGAATATTGTAAATGCACAAACAGTAATATCTCCACATTGCAAGGTGCAATTCTGAAATTTTTTGCTTTTTCCTGCTAATCCTAGCATGATAAAGAAGATTCGAAGAGAGTGAGATGCCAGCTCCTTTCATTCAGTCAGTAGCTTCAAACATTTCTGGTATATGAAAAACGTTTTTCAATGGCAAAAATCAATGAATATTGTAAATGCACAAACAGTAATATCTCCACATTGCAAGGTGCAATTCTGAAATTTTTTGCTTTTTCCTGCTAATCCTAGCATGATAAAGAAGATTCAAAGAGAGTGAGATGCCAGCTCCTTTCATTCAGTCAGTAGCTTCAAACATTTCTGGACGTTTTTCAATGGCAAAAATCAATGAATATTGTAAATGCACAAACAGTAATATCTCCACATTGCAAGGTGCAATTCTGAAATTTTTTGCTTTTTCCTGTTAATCCTAGCATGATAAAGAAGATTCAAAGAGAGTGAGATGCCAGCTCCTTTCATTCAGTCAGTAGCTTCAAACATTTCTGGTATATGAATAACATGATGTTTTTCAATGGCAAAAATCAATGAATATTGTAAATGCACAAACAGTAATATCTCCACATTGCAAGGTGCAATTCTGAAATTTTTTGCTTTTTCCTGCTAATCCTAGCATGATAAA
>NW_027366132.1:0-80436 GCF_046119375.1 Phyllobates terribilis
AGAAATGTTTTGAAGCTACTGACTGAATGAAAGGAGCTGGCATCTCACTCTCTTTGAATCTTCTTTATCATGCTAGGATTAGCAGGAAAAAGCAAAAAATTTCAGAATTGCACCGTGCAATGTGGAGATATTACTGTTTGTGCATTTACAATATTCATTGATTTTTGCCATTGAAAAACATGTTTTTCATATACCAGAAATGTTTGAAGCTACTGACTGAATGAAAGGAGCTGGCATCTCACTCTCTTTGAATCTTCTTTATCATGCTAGGATTAGCAGGAAAAAGCTAAAAATTTCAGAATTGCACCGTGCAATGTGGAGATATTACTGTTTGTGCATTTACAATATTCATTGATTTTTGCCATTGAAAAACATGTTTTTCATATACCAGAAATGTTTGAAGCTACTGACTGAATGAAAGGAGCTGGCATATCACTCTCTTTGAATCTTCTTTATCATGCTAGGATTAACAGGAAAAAGCTAAAAATTTCAGAATTGCACCGTGCAATGTGGAGATATTACTGTTTGTGCATTTACAATATTCATTGATTTTTGCCATTGAAAAACATGTTTTTCATATACCAGAAATGTTTGAAGCTACTGACTGAATGAAAGGAGCTGGCATCTCACTCTCTTTGAATCTTCTTTATCATGCTAGGATTAGCAGGAAAAAGCAAAAAATTTCAGAATTGCACCTTGCAATGTGGAGATATTACTGTTTGTGCATTTACAATATTCATTGATTTTTGCCATTGAAAAACATGTTTTTCATATACCAGAAATGTTTGAAGCTACTGACTGAATGAAAGGAGCTGGCATCTCACTCTCTTTGAATCTTCTTTATCATGCTAGGATTAACAGGAAAAAGCTAAAAATTTCAGAATTGCACCGTGCAATGTGGAGATATTACTGTTTGTGCATTTACAATATTCATTGATTTTTGCCATTGAAAAACATGTTTTTCATATACCAGAAATGTTTGAAGCTACTGACTGAATGAAAGGAGCTGGCATCTCACTCTCTTTGAATCTTCTTTATCATGCTAGGATTAACAGGAAAAAGCTAAAAATTTCAGAATTGCACCGTGCAATGTGGAGATATTACTGTTTGTGCATTTACAATATTCATTGATTTTTGCCATTGAAAAACATGTTTTTCATATACCAGAAATGTTTGAAGCTACTGACTGAATGAAAGGAGCTGGCATCTCACTCTCTTTGAATCTTCTTTATCATGCTAGGATTAACAGGAAAAAGCTAAAAATTTCAGAATTGCACCGTGCAATGTGGAGATATTACTGTTTGTGCATTTACAATATTCATTGATTTTTGCCATTGAAAAACTGTCCAGAAATGTTTGAAGCTACTGACTGAATGAAAGGAGCTGGCATCTCACTCTCTTTGAATCTTCTTTATCATGCTAGGATTAGCAGGAAAAAGCAAAAAATTTCAGAATTGCACCGTGCAATGTGGAGATATTACTGTTTGTGCATTTACAATATTCATTGATTTTTGCCATTGAAAAACATGTTTTTCATATACCAGAAATGTTTGAAGCTACTGACTGAATGAAAGGAGCTGGCATCTCACTCTCTTTGAATCTTCTTTATCATGCTAGGATTAACAGGAAAAAGCTAAAAATTTCAGAATTGCACCTTGCAATGTGGAGATATTACTGTTTGTGCATTTACAATATTCATTGATTTTTGCCATTGAAAAACGTCCAGAAATGTTTGAAGCTACTGACTGAATGAAAGGAGCTGGCATCTCACTCTCTTTGAATCTTCTTTATCATGCTAGGATTAGCAGGAAAAAGCAAAAAATTTCAGAATTGCACCGTGCAATGTGGAGATATTACTGTTTGTGCATTTACAATATTCATTGATTTTTGCCATTGAAAAACATGTTTTTCATATACCAGAAATGTTTGAAGCTACTGACTGAATGAAAGGAGCTGGCATCTCACTCTCTTTGAATCTTCTTTATCATGCTAGGATTAGCAGGAAAAAAGCTAAAAATTTCAGAATTGCACCGTGCAATGTGGAGATATTACTGTTTGTGCATTTACAATATTCATTGATTTTTGCCATTGAAAAACATGTTTTTCATATACCAGAAATGTTTGAAGCTACTGACTGAATGAAAGGAGCTGGCATATCACTCTCTTTGAATCTTCTTTATCATGCTAGGATTAACAGGAAAAAGCTAAAAATTTCAGAATTGCACCGTGCAATGTGGAGATATTACTGTTTGTGCATTTACAATATTCATTGATTTTTGCCATTGAAAAACATGTTTTTCATATACCAGAAATGTTTGAAGCTACTGACTGAATGAAAGGAGCTGGCATCTCACTCTCTTTGAATCTTCTTTATCATGCTAGGATTAGCAGGAAAAAGCAAAAAATTTCAGAATTGCACCTTGCAATGTGGAGATATTACTGTTTGTGCATTTACAATATTCATTGATTTTTGCCATTGAAAAACATGTTTTTCATATACCAGAAATGTTTGAAGCTACTGACTGAATGAAAGGAGCTGGCATCTCACTCTCTTTGAATCTTCTTTATCATGCTAGGATTAACAGGAAAAAGCTAAAAATTTCAGAATTGCACCGTGCAATGTGGAGATATTACTGTTTGTGCATTTACAATATTCATTGATTTTTGCCATTGAAAAACATGTTTTTCATATACCAGAAATGTTTGAAGCTACTGACTGAATGAAAGGAGCTGGCATCTCACTCTCTTTGAATCTTCTTTATCATGCTAGGATTAACAGGAAAAAGCTAAAAATTTCAGAATTGCACCGTGCAATGTGGAGATATTACTGTTTGTGCATTTACAATATTCATTGATTTTTGCCATTGAAAAACATGTTTTTCATATACCAGAAATGTTTGAAGCTACTGACTGAATGAAAGGAGCTGGCATCTCACTCTCTTTGAATCTTCTTTATCATGCTAGGATTAACAGGAAAAAGCTAAAAATTTCAGAATTGCACCGTGCAATGTGGAGATATTACTGTTTGTGCATTTACAATATTCATTGATTTTTGCCATTGAAAAACATGTTTTTCATATACCAGAAATGTTTGAAGCTACTGACTGAATGAAAGGAGCTGGCATCTCACTCTCTTTGAATCTTCTTTATCATGCTAGGATTAGCAGGAAAAAGCTAAAAATTTCAGAATTGCACCTTGCAATGTGGAGATATTACTGTTTGTGCATTTACAATATTCATTGATTTTTGCCATTGAAAAACGTCCAGAAATGTTTGAAGCTACTGACTGAATGAAAGGAGCTGGCATCTCACTCTCTTTGAGTCTTCTTTATCATGCTAGGATTAACAGGAAAAAGCTAAAAATTTCAGAATTGCACCGTGCAATGTGGAGATATTACTGTTTGTGCATTTACAATATTCATTGATTTTTGCCATTGAAAAACATGTTTTTCATATACCAGAAATGTTTGAAGCTACTGACTGAATGAAAGGAGCTGGCATCTCACTCTCTTTGAATCTTCTTTATCATGCTAGGATTAACAGGAAAAAGCTAAAAATTTCAGAATTGCACCTTGCAATGTGGAGATATTACTGTTTGTGCATTTACAATATTCATTGATTTTTGCCATTGAAAAACATGTTTTTCATATACCAGAAATGTTTGAAGCTACTGACTGAATGAAAGGAGCTGGCATCTCACTCTCTTTGAATCTTCTTTATCATGCTAGGATTAGCAGGAAAAAGCAAAAAATTTCAGAATTGCACCGTGCAATGTGGAGATATTACTGTTTGTGCATTTACAATATTCATTGATTTTTGCCATTGAAAAACGTCCAGAAATGTTTGAAGCTACTGACTGAATGAAAGGAGCTGGCATCTCACTCTCTTTGAATCTTCTTTATCATGCTAGGATTAGCAGGAAAAAGCAAAAAATTTCAGAATTGCACCGTGCAATGTGGAGATATTACTGTTTGTGCATTTACAATATTCATTGATTTTTGCCATTGAAAAACATGTTTTTCATATACCAGAAATGTTTGAAGCTACTGACTGAATGAAAGGAGCTGGCATCTCACTCTCTTTGAATCTTCTTTATCATGCTAGGATTAACAGGAAAAAGCTAAAAATTTCAGAATTGCACCTTGCAATGTGGAGATATTACTGTTTGTGCATTTACAATATTCATTGATTTTTGCCATTGAAAAACATGTTTTTCATATACCAGAAATGTTTGAAGCTACTGACTGAATGAAAGGAGCTGGCATCTCACTCTCTTTGAATCTTCTTTATCATGCTAGGATTAGCAGGAAAAAGCAAAAAATTTCAGAATTGCACCGTGCAATGTGGAGATATTACTGTTTGTGCATTTACAATATTCATTGATTTTTGCCATTGAAAAACGTCCAGAAATGTTTGAAGCTACTGACTGAATGAAAGGAGCTGGCATCTCACTCTCTTTGAATCTTCTTTATCATGCTAGGATTAGCAGGAAAAAGCAAAAAATTTCAGAATTGCACCTTGCAATGTGGAGATATTACTGTTTGTGCATTTACAATATTCATTGATTTTTGCCATTGAAAAACATGTTTTTCATATACCAGAAATGTTTGAAGCTACTGACTGAATGAAAGGAGCTGGCATCTCACTCTCTTTGAATCTTCTTTATCATGCTAGGATTAACAGGAAAAAGCTAAAAATTTCAGAATTGCACCGTGCAATGTGGAGATATTACTGTTTGTGCATTTACAATATTCATTGATTTTTGCCATTGAAAAACGTCCAGAAATGTTTGAAGCTACTGACTGAATGAAAGGAGCTGGCATCTCACTCTCTTTGAATCTTCTTTATCATGCTAGGATTAACAGGAAAAAGCTAAAAATTTCAGAATTGCACCTTGCAATGTGGAGATATTACTGTTTGTGCATTTACAATATTCATTGATTTTTGCCATTGAAAAACGTCCAGAAATGTTTGAAGCTACTGACTGAATGAAAGGAGCTGGCATCTCACTCTCTTTGAATCTTCTTTATCATGCTAGGATTAGCAGGAAAAAGCAAAAAATTTCAGAATTGCACCGTGCAATGTGGAGATATTACTGTTTGTGCATTTACAATATTCATTGATTTTTGCCATTGAAAAACATGTTTTTCATATACCAGAAATGTTTGAAGCTACTGACTGAATGAAAGGAGCTGGCATCTCACTCTCTTTGAATCTTCTTTATCATGCTAGGATTAGCAGGAAAAAGCTAAAAATTTCAGAATTGCACCGTGCAATGTGGAGATATTACTGTTTGTGCATTTACAATATTCATTGATTTTTGCCATTGAAAAACATGTTTTTCATTTACCAGAAATGTTTGAAGCTACTGACTGAATGAAAGGAGCTGGCATCTCACTCTCTTTGAATCTTCTTTATCATGCTAGGATTAACAGGAAAAAGCTAAAAATTTCAGAATTGCACCGTGCAATGTGGAGATATTACTGTTTGTGCATTTACAATATTCATTGATTTTTGCCATTGAAAAACGTCCAGAAATGTTTGAAGCTACTGACTGAATGAAAGGAGCTGGCATCTCACTCTCTTTGAATCTTCTTTATCATGCTAGGATTAGCAGGAAAAAGCAAAAAATTTCAGAATTGCACCGTGCAATGTGGAGATATTACTGTTTGTGCATTTACAATATTCATTGATTTTTGCCATTGAAAAACATGTTTTTCATATACCAGAAATGTTTGAAGCTACTGACTGAATGAAAGGAGCTGGCATCTCACTCTCTTTGAATCTTCTTTATCATGCTAGGATTAACAGGAAAAAGCTAAAAATTTCAGAATTGCACCTTGCAATGTGGAGATATTACTGTTTGTGCATTTACAATATTCATTGATTTTTGCCATTGAAAAACGTCCAGAAATGTTTGAAGCTACTGACTGAATGAAAGGAGCTGGCATCTCACTCTCTTTGAATCTTCTTTATCATGCTAGGATTAGCAGGAAAAAGCAAAAAATTTCAGAATTGCACCGTGCAATGTGGAGATATTACTGTTTGTGCATTTACAATATTCATTGATTTTTGCCATTGAAAAACATGTTTTTCATATACCAGAAATGTTTGAAGCTACTGACTGAATGAAAGGAGCTGGCATCTCACTCTCTTTGAATCTTCTTTATCATGCTAGGATTAGCAGGAAAAAGCTAAAAATTTCAGAATTGCACCGTGCAATGTGGAGATATTACTGTTTGTGCATTTACAATATTCATTGATTTTTGCCATTGAAAAACATGTTTTTCATATACCAGAAATGTTTGAAGCTACTGACTGAATGAAAGGAGCTGGCATATCACTCTCTTTGAATCTTCTTTATCATGCTAGGATTAACAGGAAAAAGCTAAAAATTTCAGAATTGCACCGTGCAATGTGGAGATATTACTGTTTGTGCATTTACAATATTCATTGATTTTTGCCATTGAAAAACATGTTTTTCATATACCAGAAATGTTTGAAGCTACTGACTGAATGAAAGGAGCTGGCATCTCACTCTCTTTGAATCTTCTTTATCATGCTAGGATTAGCAGGAAAAAGCAAAAAATTTCAGAATTGCACCTTGCAATGTGGAGATATTACTGTTTGTGCATTTACAATATTCATTGATTTTTGCCATTGAAAAACATGTTTTTCATATACCAGAAATGTTTGAAGCTACTGACTGAATGAAAGGAGCTGGCATCTCACTCTCTTTGAATCTTCTTTATCATGCTAGGATTAACAGGAAAAAGCTAAAAATTTCAGAATTGCACCGTGCAATGTGGAGATATTACTGTTTGTGCATTTACAATATTCATTGATTTTTGCCATTGAAAAACATGTTTTTCATATACCAGAAATGTTTGAAGCTACTGACTGAATGAAAGGAGCTGGCATCTCACTCTCTTTGAATCTTCTTTATCATGCTAGGATTAACAGGAAAAAGCTAAAAATTTCAGAATTGCACCGTGCAATGTGGAGATATTACTGTTTGTGCATTTACAATATTCATTGATTTTTGCCATTGAAAAACATGTTTTTCATATACCAGAAATGTTTGAAGCTACTGACTGAATGAAAGGAGCTGGCATCTCACTCTCTTTGAATCTTCTTTATCATGCTAGGATTAACAGGAAAAAGCTAAAAATTTCAGAATTGCACCGTGCAATGTGGAGATATTACTGTTTGTGCATTTACAATATTCATTGATTTTTGCCATTGAAAAACATGTTTTTCATATACCAGAAATGTTTGAAGCTACTGACTGAATGAAAGGAGCTGGCATCTCACTCTCTTTGAATCTTCTTTATCATGCTAGGATTAGCAGGAAAAAGCTAAAAATTTCAGAATTGCACCTTGCAATGTGGAGATATTACTGTTTGTGCATTTACAATATTCATTGATTTTTGCCATTGAAAAACGTCCAGAAATGTTTGAAGCTACTGACTGAATGAAAGGAGCTGGCATCTCACTCTCTTTGAGTCTTCTTTATCATGCTAGGATTAACAGGAAAAAGCTAAAAATTTCAGAATTGCACCGTGCAATGTGGAGATATTACTGTTTGTGCATTTACAATATTCATTGATTTTTGCCATTGAAAAACATGTTTTTCATATACCAGAAATGTTTGAAGCTACTGACTGAATGAAAGGAGCTGGCATCTCACTCTCTTTGAATCTTCTTTATCATGCTAGGATTAACAGGAAAAAGCTAAAAATTTCAGAATTGCACCTTGCAATGTGGAGATATTACTGTTTGTGCATTTACAATATTCATTGATTTTTGCCATTGAAAAACATGTTTTTCATATACCAGAAATGTTTGAAGCTACTGACTGAATGAAAGGAGCTGGCATCTCACTCTCTTTGAATCTTCTTTATCATGCTAGGATTAGCAGGAAAAAGCAAAAAATTTCAGAATTGCACCGTGCAATGTGGAGATATTACTGTTTGTGCATTTACAATATTCATTGATTTTTGCCATTGAAAAACGTCCAGAAATGTTTGAAGCTACTGACTGAATGAAAGGAGCTGGCATCTCACTCTCTTTGAATCTTCTTTATCATGCTAGGATTAGCAGGAAAAAGCAAAAAATTTCAGAATTGCACCGTGCAATGTGGAGATATTACTGTTTGTGCATTTACAATATTCATTGATTTTTGCCATTGAAAAACATGTTTTTCATATACCAGAAATGTTTGAAGCTACTGACTGAATGAAAGGAGCTGGCATCTCACTCTCTTTGAATCTTCTTTATCATGCTAGGATTAACAGGAAAAAGCTAAAAATTTCAGAATTGCACCTTGCAATGTGGAGATATTACTGTTTGTGCATTTACAATATTCATTGATTTTTGCCATTGAAAAACATGTTTTTCATATACCAGAAATGTTTGAAGCTACTGACTGAATGAAAGGAGCTGGCATCTCACTCTCTTTGAATCTTCTTTATCATGCTAGGATTAGCAGGAAAAAGCAAAAAATTTCAGAATTGCACCGTGCAATGTGGAGATATTACTGTTTGTGCATTTACAATATTCATTGATTTTTGCCATTGAAAAACGTCCAGAAATGTTTGAAGCTACTGACTGAATGAAAGGAGCTGGCATCTCACTCTCTTTGAATCTTCTTTATCATGCTAGGATTAGCAGGAAAAAGCAAAAAATTTCAGAATTGCACCTTGCAATGTGGAGATATTACTGTTTGTGCATTTACAATATTCATTGATTTTTGCCATTGAAAAACATGTTTTTCATATACCAGAAATGTTTGAAGCTACTGACTGAATGAAAGGAGCTGGCATCTCACTCTCTTTGAATCTTCTTTATCATGCTAGGATTAACAGGAAAAAGCTAAAAATTTCAGAATTGCACCGTGCAATGTGGAGATATTACTGTTTGTGCATTTACAATATTCATTGATTTTTGCCATTGAAAAACATGTTTTTCATATACCAGAAATGTTTGAAGCTACTGACTGAATGAAAGGAGCTGGCATCTCACTCTCTTTGAATCTTCTTTATCATGCTAGGATTAACAGGAAAAAGCTAAAAATTTCAGAATTGCACCGTGCAATGTGGAGATATTACTGTTTGTGCATTTACAATATTCATTGATTTTTGCCATTGAAAAACGTCCAGAAATGTTTGAAGCTACTGACTGAATGAAAGGAGCTGGCATCTCACTCTCTTTGAATCTTCTTTATCATGCTAGGATTAACAGGAAAAAGCTAAAAATTTCAGAATTGCACCTTGCAATGTGGAGATATTACTGTTTGTGCATTTACAATATTCATTGATTTTTGCCATTGAAAAACATGTTTTTCATATACCAGAAATGTTTGAAGCTACTGACTGAATGAAAGGAGCTGGCATCTCACTCTCTTTGAATCTTCTTTATCATGCTAGGATTAGCAGGAAAAAGCTAAAAATTTCAGAATTGCACCGTGCAATGTGGAGATATTACTGTTTGTGCATTTACAATATTCATTGATTTTTGCCATTGAAAAACATGTTTTTCATATACCAGAAATGTTTGAAGCTACTGACTGAATGAAAGGAGCTGGCATCTCACTCTCTTTGAATCTTCTTTATCATGCTAGGATTAGCAGGAAAAAGCAAAAAATTTCAGAATTGCACCTTGCAATGTGGAGATATTACTGTTTGTGCATTTACAATATTCATTGATTTTTGCCATTGAAAAACATGTTTTTCATATACCAGAAATGTTTGAAGCTACTGACTGAATGAAAGGAGCTGGCATCTCACTCTCTTTGAATCTTCTTTATCATGCTAGGATTAGCAGGAAAAAGCAAAAAATTTCAGAATTGCACCGTGCAATGTGGAGATATTACTGTTTGTGCATTTACAATATTCATTGATTTTTGCCATTGAAAAACATGTTTTTCATATACCAGAAATGTTTGAAGCTACTGACTGAATGAAAGGAGCTGGCATCTCACTCTCTTTGAATCTTCTTTATCATGCTAGGATTAGCAGGAAAAAGCAAAAAATTTCAGAATTGCACCTTGCAATGTGGAGATATTACTGTTTGTGCATTTACAATATTCATTGATTTTTGCCATTGAAAAACATGTTTTTCATATACCAGAAATGTTTGAAGCTACTGACTGAATGAAAGGAGCTGGCATCTCACTCTCTTTGAATCTTCTTTATCATGCTAGGATTAGCAGGAAAAAGCAAAAAATTTCAGAATTGCACCGTGCAATGTGGAGATATTACTGTTTGTGCATTTACAATATTCATTGATTTTTGCCATTGAAAAACATGTTTTTCATATACCAGAAATGTTTGAAGCTACTGACTGAATGAAAGGAGCTGGCATCTCACTCTCTTTGAATCTTCTTTATCATGCTAGGATTAGCAGGAAAAAGCAAAAAATTTCAGAATTGCACCGTGCAATGTGGAGATATTACTGTTTGTGCATTTACAATATTCATTGATTTTTGCCATTGAAAAACATGTTTTTCATATACCAGAAATGTTTGAAGCTACTGACTGAATGAAAGGAGCTGGCATCTCACTCTCTTTGAATCTTCTTTATCATGCTAGGATTAACAGGAAAAAGCTAAAAATTTCAGAATTGCACCTTGCAATGTGGAGATATTACTGTTTGTGCATTTACAATATTCATTGATTTTTGCCATTGAAAAACATGTTTTTCATATACCAGAAATGTTTGAAGCTACTGACTGAATGAAAGGAGCTGGCATCTCACTCTCTTTGGATCTTCTTTATCATGCTAGGATTAACAGGAAAAAGCAAAAAATTTCAGAATTGCACCTTGCAATGTGGAGATATTACTGTTTGTGCATTTACAATATTCATTGATTTTTGCCATTGAAAAACATGTTTTTCATATACCAGAAATGTTTGAAGCTACTGACTGAATGAAAGGAGCTGGCATCTCACTCTCTTTGAATCTTCTTTATCATGCTAGGATTAACAGGAAAAAGCTAAAAATTTCAGAATTGCACCGTGCAATGTGGAGATATTACTGTTTGTGCATTTACAATATTCATTGATTTTTGCCATTGAAAAACGTCCAGAAATGTTTGAAGCTACTGACTGAATGAAAGGAGCTGGCATCTCACTCTCTTTGAATCTTCTTTATCATGCTAGGATTATCAGGAAAAAGCTAAAAATTTCAGAATTGCACCTTGCAATGTGGAGATATTACTGTTTGTGCATTTACAATATTCATTGATTTTTGCCATTGAAAAACGTCCAGAAATGTTTGAAGCTACTGACTGAATGAAAGGAGCTGGCATCTCACTCTCTTTGAATCTTCTTTATCATGCTAGGATTAGCAGGAAAAAGCAAAAAATTTCAGAATTGCACCGTGCAATGTGGAGATATTACTGTTTGTGCATTTACAATATTCATTGATTTTTGCCATTGAAAAACATGTTTTTCATATACCAGAAATGTTTGAAGCTACTGACTGAATGAAAGGAGCTGGCATCTCACTCTCTTTGAATCTTCTTTATCATGCTAGGATTAGCAGGAAAAAGCTAAAAATTTCAGAATTGCACCGTGCAATGTGGAGATATTACTGTTTGTGCATTTACAATATTCATTGATTTTTGCCATTGAAAAACATGTTTTTCATATACCAGAAATGTTTGAAGCTACTGACTGAATGAAAGGAGCTGGCATCTCACTCTCTTTGAATCTTCTTTATCATGCTAGGATTAACAGGAAAAAGCTAAAAATTTCAGAATTGCACCGTGCAATGTGGAGATATTACTGTTTGTGCATTTACAATATTCATTGATTTTTGCCATTGAAAAACATGTTTTTCATATACCAGAAATGTTTGAAGCTACTGACTGAATGAAAGGAGCTGGCATCTCACTCTCTTTGAATCTTCTTTATCATGCTAGGATTAGCAGGAAAAAGCAAAAAATTTCAGAATTGCACCGTGCAATGTGGAGATATTACTGTTTGTGCATTTACAATATTCATTGATTTTTGCCATTGAAAAACGTCCAGAAATGTTTGAAGCTACTGACTGAATGAAAGGAGCTGGCATCTCACTCTCTTTGAATCTTCTTTATCATGCTAGGATTAGCAGGAAAAAGCAAAAAATTTCAGAATTGCACCGTGCAATGTGGAGATATTACTGTTTGTGCATTTACAATATTCATTGATTTTTGCCATTGAAAAACATGTTTTTCATATACCAGAAATGTTTGAAGCTACTGACTGAATGAAAGGAGCTGGCATCTCACTCTCTTTGAATCTTCTTTATCATGCTAGGATTAACAGGAAAAAGCTAAAAATTTCAGAATTGCACCTTGCAATGTGGAGATATTACTGTTTGTGCATTTACAATATTCATTGATTTTTGCCATTGAAAAACGTCCAGAAATGTTTGAAGCTACTGACTGAATGAAAGGAGCTGGCATCTCACTCTCTTTGAATCTTCTTTATCATGCTAGGATTAGCAGGAAAAAGCAAAAAATTTCAGAATTGCACCGTGCAATGTGGAGATATTACTGTTTGTGCATTTACAATATTCATTGATTTTTGCCATTGAAAAACATGTTTTTCATATACCAGAAATGTTTGAAGCTACTGACTGAATGAAAGGAGCTGGCATCTCACTCTCTTTGAATCTTCTTTATCATGCTAGGATTAGCAGGAAAAAGCAAAAAATTTCAGAATTGCACCGTGCAATGTGGAGATATTACTGTTTGTGCATTTACAATATTCATTGATTTTTGCCATTGAAAAACATGTTTTTCATATACCAGAAATGTTTGAAGCTACTGACTGAATGAAAGGAGCTGGCATCTCACTCTCTTTGAATCTTCTTTATCATGCTAGGATTAACAGGAAAAAGCTAAAAATTTCAGAATTGCACCTTGCAATGTGGAGATATTACTGTTTGTGCATTTACAATATTCATTGATTTTTGCCATTGAAAAACATGTTTTTCATATACCAGAAATGTTTGAAGCTACTGACTGAATGAAAGGAGCTGGCATCTCACTCTCTTTGAATCTTCTTTATCATGCTAGGATTAGCAGGAAAAAGCAAAAAATTTCAGAATTGCACCGTGCAATGTGGAGATATTACTGTTTGTGCATTTACAATATTCATTGATTTTTGCCATTGAAAAACGTCCAGAAATGTTTGAAGCTACTGACTGAATGAAAGGAGCTGGCATCTCACTCTCTTTGAATCTTCTTTATCATGCTAGGATTAGCAGGAAAAAGCAAAAAATTTCAGAATTGCACCTTGCAATGTGGAGATATTACTGTTTGTGCATTTACAATATTCATTGATTTTTGCCATTGAAAAACATGTTTTTCATATACCAGAAATGTTTGAAGCTACTGACTGAATGAAAGGAGCTGGCATCTCACTCTCTTTGAATCTTCTTTATCATGCTAGGATTAACAGGAAAAAGCTAAAAATTTCAGAATTGCACCGTGCAATGTGGAGATATTACTGTTTGTGCATTTACAATATTCATTGATTTTTGCCATTGAAAAACATGTTTTTCATATACCAGAAATGTTTGAAGCTACTGACTGAATGAAAGGAGCTGGCATCTCACTCTCTTTGAATCTTCTTTATCATGCTAGGATTAACAGGAAAAAGCTAAAAATTTCAGAATTGCACCGTGCAATGTGGAGATATTACTGTTTGTGCATTTACAATATTCATTGATTTTTGCCATTGAAAAACGTCCAGAAATGTTTGAAGCTACTGACTGAATGAAAGGAGCTGGCATCTCACTCTCTTTGAATCTTCTTTATCATGCTAGGATTAACAGGAAAAAGCTAAAAATTTCAGAATTGCACCTTGCAATGTGGAGATATTACTGTTTGTGCATTTACAATATTCATTGATTTTTGCCATTGAAAAACATGTTTTTCATATACCAGAAATGTTTGAAGCTACTGACTGAATGAAAGGAGCTGGCATCTCACTCTCTTTGAATCTTCTTTATCATGCTAGGATTAGCAGGAAAAAGCTAAAAATTTCAGAATTGCACCGTGCAATGTGGAGATATTACTGTTTGTGCATTTACAATATTCATTGATTTTTGCCATTGAAAAACATGTTTTTCATATACCAGAAATGTTTGAAGCTACTGACTGAATGAAAGGAGCTGGCATCTCACTCTCTTTGAATCTTCTTTATCATGCTAGGATTAGCAGGAAAAAGCAAAAAATTTCAGAATTGCACCTTGCAATGTGGAGATATTACTGTTTGTGCATTTACAATATTCATTGATTTTTGCCATTGAAAAACATGTTTTTCATATACCAGAAATGTTTGAAGCTACTGACTGAATGAAAGGAGCTGGCATCTCACTCTCTTTGAATCTTCTTTATCATGCTAGGATTAGCAGGAAAAAGCAAAAAATTTCAGAATTGCACCGTGCAATGTGGAGATATTACTGTTTGTGCATTTACAATATTCATTGATTTTTGCCATTGAAAAACATGTTTTTCATATACCAGAAATGTTTGAAGCTACTGACTGAATGAAAGGAGCTGGCATCTCACTCTCTTTGAATCTTCTTTATCATGCTAGGATTAGCAGGAAAAAGCAAAAAATTTCAGAATTGCACCTTGCAATGTGGAGATATTACTGTTTGTGCATTTACAATATTCATTGATTTTTGCCATTGAAAAACATGTTTTTCATATACCAGAAATGTTTGAAGCTACTGACTGAATGAAAGGAGCTGGCATCTCACTCTCTTTGAATCTTCTTTATCATGCTAGGATTAGCAGGAAAAAGCAAAAAATTTCAGAATTGCACCGTGCAATGTGGAGATATTACTGTTTGTGCATTTACAATATTCATTGATTTTTGCCATTGAAAAACATGTTTTTCATATACCAGAAATGTTTGAAGCTACTGACTGAATGAAAGGAGCTGGCATCTCACTCTCTTTGAATCTTCTTTATCATGCTAGGATTAGCAGGAAAAAGCAAAAAATTTCAGAATTGCACCGTGCAATGTGGAGATATTACTGTTTGTGCATTTACAATATTCATTGATTTTTGCCATTGAAAAACATGTTTTTCATATACCAGAAATGTTTGAAGCTACTGACTGAATGAAAGGAGCTGGCATCTCACTCTCTTTGAATCTTCTTTATCATGCTAGGATTAACAGGAAAAAGCTAAAAATTTCAGAATTGCACCTTGCAATGTGGAGATATTACTGTTTGTGCATTTACAATATTCATTGATTTTTGCCATTGAAAAACATGTTTTTCATATACCAGAAATGTTTGAAGCTACTGACTGAATGAAAGGAGCTGGCATCTCACTCTCTTTGGATCTTCTTTATCATGCTAGGATTAACAGGAAAAAGCAAAAAATTTCAGAATTGCACCTTGCAATGTGGAGATATTACTGTTTGTGCATTTACAATATTCATTGATTTTTGCCATTGAAAAACATGTTTTTCATATACCAGAAATGTTTGAAGCTACTGACTGAATGAAAGGAGCTGGCATCTCACTCTCTTTGAATCTTCTTTATCATGCTAGGATTAACAGGAAAAAGCTAAAAATTTCAGAATTGCACCGTGCAATGTGGAGATATTACTGTTTGTGCATTTACAATATTCATTGATTTTTGCCATTGAAAAACGTCCAGAAATGTTTGAAGCTACTGACTGAATGAAAGGAGCTGGCATCTCACTCTCTTTGAATCTTCTTTATCATGCTAGGATTATCAGGAAAAAGCTAAAAATTTCAGAATTGCACCTTGCAATGTGGAGATATTACTGTTTGTGCATTTACAATATTCATTGATTTTTGCCATTGAAAAACGTCCAGAAATGTTTGAAGCTACTGACTGAATGAAAGGAGCTGGCATCTCACTCTCTTTGAATCTTCTTTATCATGCTAGGATTAGCAGGAAAAAGCAAAAAATTTCAGAATTGCACCGTGCAATGTGGAGATATTACTGTTTGTGCATTTACAATATTCATTGATTTTTGCCATTGAAAAACATGTTTTTCATATACCAGAAATGTTTGAAGCTACTGACTGAATGAAAGGAGCTGGCATCTCACTCTCTTTGAATCTTCTTTATCATGCTAGGATTAGCAGGAAAAAGCTAAAAATTTCAGAATTGCACCGTGCAATGTGGAGATATTACTGTTTGTGCATTTACAATATTCATTGATTTTTGCCATTGAAAAACATGTTTTTCATATACCAGAAATGTTTGAAGCTACTGACTGAATGAAAGGAGCTGGCATCTCACTCTCTTTGAATCTTCTTTATCATGCTAGGATTAACAGGAAAAAGCTAAAAATTTCAGAATTGCACCGTGCAATGTGGAGATATTACTGTTTGTGCATTTACAATATTCATTGATTTTTGCCATTGAAAAACATGTTTTTCATATACCAGAAATGTTTGAAGCTACTGACTGAATGAAAGGAGCTGGCATCTCACTCTCTTTGAATCTTCTTTATCATGCTAGGATTAGCAGGAAAAAGCAAAAAATTTCAGAATTGCACCGTGCAATGTGGAGATATTACTGTTTGTGCATTTACAATATTCATTGATTTTTGCCATTGAAAAACGTCCAGAAATGTTTGAAGCTACTGACTGAATGAAAGGAGCTGGCATCTCACTCTCTTTGAATCTTCTTTATCATGCTAGGATTAGCAGGAAAAAGCAAAAAATTTCAGAATTGCACCGTGCAATGTGGAGATATTACTGTTTGTGCATTTACAATATTCATTGATTTTTGCCATTGAAAAACATGTTTTTCATATACCAGAAATGTTTGAAGCTACTGACTGAATGAAAGGAGCTGGCATCTCACTCTCTTTGAATCTTCTTTATCATGCTAGGATTAACAGGAAAAAGCTAAAAATTTCAGAATTGCACCTTGCAATGTGGAGATATTACTGTTTGTGCATTTACAATATTCATTGATTTTTGCCATTGAAAAACGTCCAGAAATGTTTGAAGCTACTGACTGAATGAAAGGAGCTGGCATCTCACTCTCTTTGAATCTTCTTTATCATGCTAGGATTAGCAGGAAAAAGCAAAAAATTTCAGAATTGCACCGTGCAATGTGGAGATATTACTGTTTGTGCATTTACAATATTCATTGATTTTTGCCATTGAAAAACATGTTTTTCATATACCAGAAATGTTTGAAGCTACTGACTGAATGAAAGGAGCTGGCATCTCACTCTCTTTGAATCTTCTTTATCATGCTAGGATTAGCAGGAAAAAGCTAAAAATTTCAGAATTGCACCGTGCAATGTGGAGATATTACTGTTTGTGCATTTACAATATTCATTGATTTTTGCCATTGAAAAACATGTTTTTCATATACCAGAAATGTTTGAAGCTACTGACTGAATGAAAGGAGCTGGCATATCACTCTCTTTGAATCTTCTTTATCATGCTAGGATTAACAGGAAAAAGCTAAAAATTTCAGAATTGCACCGTGCAATGTGGAGATATTACTGTTTGTGCATTTACAATATTCATTGATTTTTGCCATTGAAAAACATGTTTTTCATATACCAGAAATGTTTGAAGCTACTGACTGAATGAAAGGAGCTGGCATCTCACTCTCTTTGAATCTTCTTTATCATGCTAGGATTAGCAGGAAAAAGCTAAAAATTTCAGAATTGCACCTTGCAATGTGGAGATATTACTGTTTGTGCATTTACAATATTCATTGATTTTTGCCATTGAAAAACGTCCAGAAATGTTTGAAGCTACTGACTGAATGAAAGGAGCTGGCATCTCACTCTCTTTGAATCTTCTTTATCATGCTAGGATTAGCAGGAAAAAGCAAAAAATTTCAGAATTGCACCGTGCAATGTGGAGATATTACTGTTTGTGCATTTACAATATTCATTGATTTTTGCCATTGAAAAACATGTTTTTCATATACCAGAAATGTTTGAAGCTACTGACTGAATGAAAGGAGCTGGCATCTCACTCTCTTTGAATCTTCTTTATCATGCTAGGATTAGCAGGAAAAAGCAAAAAATTTCAGAATTGCACCGTGCAATGTGGAGATATTACTGTTTGTGCATTTACAATATTCATTGATTTTTGCCATTGAAAAACATGTTTTTCATATACCAGAAATGTTTGAAGCTACGGACTGAATGAAAGGAGCTGGCATCTCACTCTCTTTGAATCTTCTTTATCATGCTAGGATTAACAGGAAAAAGCAAAAAATTTCAGAATTGCACCGTGCAATGTGGAGATATTACTGTTTGTGCATTTACAATATTCATTGATTTTTGCCATTGAAAAACATGTTTTTCATATACCAGAAATGTTTGAAGCTACTGACTGAATGAAAGGAGCTGGCATCTCACTCTCTTTGAATCTTCTTTATCATGCTAGGATTAACAGGAAAAAGCAAAAAATTTCAGAATTGCACCTTGCAATGTGGAGATATTACTGTTTGTGCATTTACAATATTCATTGATTTTTGCCATTGAAAAACATGTTTTTCATATACCAGAAATGTTTGAAGCTACTGACTGAATGAAAGGAGCTGGCATCTCACTCTCTTTGAATCTTCTTTATCATGCTAGGATTAACAGGAAAAAGCTAAAAATTTCAGAATTGCACCGTGCAATGTGGAGATATTACTGTTTGTGCATTTACAATATTCATTGATTTTTGCCATTGAAAAACATGTTTTTCATATACCAGAAATGTTTGAAGCTACTGACTGAATGAAAGGAGCTGGCATCTCACTCTCTTTGAATCTTCTTTATCATGCTAGGATTAACAGGAAAAAGCTAAAAATTTCAGAATTGCACCGTGCAATGTGGAGATATTACTGTTTGTGCATTTACAATATTCATTGATTTTTGCCATTGAAAAACATGTTTTTCATATACCAGAAATGTTTGAAGCTACTGACTGAATGAAAGGAGCTGGCATCTCACTCTCTTTGAATCTTCTTTATCATGCTAGGATTAGCAGGAAAAAGCAAAAAATTTCAGAATTGCACCTTGCAATGTGGAGATATTACTTTTTGTGCATTTACAATATTCATTGATTTTTGCCATTGAAAAACGTCCAGAAATGTTTGAAGCTACTGACTGAATGAAAGGAGCTGGCATCTCACTCTCTTTGAATCTTCTTTATCATGCTAGGATTAACAGGAAAAAGCTAAAAATTTCAGAATTGCACCTTGCAATGTGGAGATATTACTGTTTGTGCATTTACAATATTCATTGATTTTTGCCATTGAAAAACATGTTTTTCATATACCAGAAATGTTTGAAGCCTACTGACTGAATGAAAGGAGCTGGCATCTCACTCTCTTTGAATCTTCTTTATCATGCTAGGATTAGCAGGAAAAAGCAAAAAATTTCAGAATTGCACCGTGCAATGTGGAGATATTACTGTTTGTGCATTTACAATATTCATTGATTTTTGCCATTGAAAAACATGTTTTTCATATACCAGAAATGTTTGAAGCTACTGACTGAATGAAAGGAGCTGGCATCTCACTCTCTTTGAATCTTCTTTATCATGCTAGGATTAGCAGGAAAAAGCAAAAAATTTCAGAATTGCACCTTGCAATGTGGAGATATTACTGTTTGTGCATTTACAATATTCATTGATTTTTGCCATTGAAAAACATGTTTTTCATATACCAGAAATGTTTGAAGCTACTGACTGAATGAAAGGAGCTGGCATCTCACTCTCTTTGAATCTTCTTTATCATGCTAGGATTAACAGGAAAAAGCTAAAAATTTCAGAATTGCACCGTGCAATGTGGAGATATTACTGTTTGTGCATTTACAATATTCATTGATTTTTGCCATTGAAAAACATGTTTTTCATATACCAGAAATGTTTGAAGCTACTGACTGAATGAAAGGAGCTGGCATCTCACTCTCTTTGAATCTTCTTTATCATGCTAGGATTAACAGGAAAAAGCTAAAAATTTCAGAATTGCACCGTGCAATGTGGAGATATTACTGTTTGTGCATTTACAATATTCATTGATTTTTGCCATTGAAAAACATGTTTTTCATATACCAGAAATGTTTGAAGCTACTGACTGAATGAAAGGAGCTGGCATCTCACTCTCTTTGAATCTTCTTTATCATGCTAGGATTAGCAGGAAAAAGCTAAAAATTTCAGAATTGCACCTTGCAATGTGGAGATATTACTGTTTGTGCATTTACAATATTCATTGATTTTTGCCATTGTAAAACGTCCAGAAATGTTTGAAGCTACTGACTGAATGAAAGGAGCTGGCATCTCACTCTCTTTGAATCTTCTTTATCATGCTAGGATTAACAGGAAAAAGCTAAAAATTTCAGAATTGCACCGTGCAATGTGGAGATATTACTGTTTGTGCATTTACAATATTCATTGATTTTTGCCATTGAAAAACATGTTTTTCATATACCAGAAATGTTTGAAGCTACTGACTGAATGAAAGGAGCTGGCATCTCACTCTCTTTGAATCTTCTTTATCATGCTAGGATTAACAGGAAAAAGCTAAAAATTTCAGAATTGCACCGTGCAATGTGGAGATATTACTGTTTGTGCATTTACAATATTCATTGATTTTTGCCATTGAAAAACATGTTTTTCATATACCAGAAATGTTTGAAGCTACTGACTGAATGAAAGGAGCTGGCATCTCACTCTCTTTGAATCTTCTTTATCATGCTAGGATTAGCAGGAAAAAGCTAAAAATTTCAGAATTGCACCTTGCAATGTGGAGATATTACTGTTTGTGCATTTACAATATTCATTGATTTTTGCCATTGAAAAACGTCCAGAAATGTTTGAAGCTACTGACTGAATGAAAGGAGCTGGCATCTCACTCTCTTTGAATCTTCTTTATCATGCTAGGATTAACAGGAAAAAGCTAAAAATTTCAGAATTGCACCGTGCAATGTGGAGATATTACTGTTTGTGCATTTACAATATTCATTGATTTTTGCCATTGAAAAACATGTTTTTCATATACCAGAAATGTTTGAAGCTACTGACTGAATGAAAGGAGCTGGCATCTCACTCTCTTTGAATCTTCTTTATCATGCTAGGATTAACAGGAAAAAGCTAAAAATTTCAGAATTGCACCGTGCAATGTGGAGATATTACTGTTTGTGCATTTACAATATTCATTGATTTTTGCCATTGAAAAACATGTTTTTCATATACCAGAAATGTTTGAAGCTACTGACTGAATGAAAGGAGCTGGCATCTCACTCTCTTTGAATCTTCTTTATCATGCTAGGATTAACAGGAAAAAGCTAAAAATTTCAGAATTGCACCTTGCAATGTGGAGATATTACTGTTTGTGCATTTACAATATTCATTGATTTTTGCCATTGAAAAACATGTTTTTCATATACCAGAAATGTTTGAAGCTACTGACTGAATGAAAGGAGCTGGCATCTCACTCTCTTTGAATCTTCTTTATCATGCTAGGATTAACAGGAAAAAGCTAAAAATTTCAGAATTGCACCTTGCAATGTGGAGATATTACTGTTTGTGCATTTACAATATTCATTGATTTTTGCCATTGAAAAACGTCCAGAAATGTTTGAAGCTACTGACTGAATGAAAGGAGCTGGCATCTCACTCTCTTTGAATCTTCTTTATCATGCTAGGATTAACAGGAAAAAGCTAAAAATTTCAGAATTGCACCGTGCAATGTGGAGATATTACTGTTTGTGCATTTACAATATTCATTGATTTTTGCCATTGAAAAACGTCCAGAAATGTTTGAAGCTACTGACTGAATGAAAGGAGCTGGCATCTCACTCTCTTTGAATCTTCTTTATCATGCTAGGATTAGCAGGAAAAAGCAAAAAATTTCAGAATTGCACCTTGCAATGTGGAGATATTACTGTTTGTGCATTTACAATATTCATTGATTTTTGCCATTGAAAAACATGTTTTTCATATACCAGAAATGTTTGAAGCTACTGACTGAATGAAAGGAGCTGGCATCTCACTCTCTTTGAATCTTCTTTATCATGCTAGGATTAGCAGGAAAAAGCAAAAAATTTCAGAATTGCACCGTGCAATGTGGAGATATTACTGTTTGTGCATTTACAATATTCATTGATTTTTGCCATTGAAAAACGTCCAGAAATGTTTGAAGCTACTGACTGAATGAAAGGAGCTGGCATCTCACTCTCTTTGAATCTTCTTTATCATGCTAGGATTAGCAGGAAAAAGCAAAAAATTTCAGAATTGCACCTTGCAATGTGGAGATATTACTGTTTGTGCATTTACAATATTCATTGATTTTTGCCATTGAAAAACATGTTTTTCATATACCAGAAATGTTTGAAGCTACTGACTGAATGAAAGGAGCTGGCATCTCACTCTCTTTGAATCTTCTTTATCATGCTAGGATTAACAGGAAAAAGCTAAAAATTTCAGAATTGCACCTTGCAATGTGGAGATATTACTGTTTGTGCATTTACAATATTCATTGATTTTTGCCATTGAAAAACATGTTTTTCATATACCAGAAATGTTTGAAGCTACTGACTGAATGAAAGGAGCTGGCATCTCACTCTCTTTGAATCTTCTTTATCATGCTAGGATTAGCAGGAAAAAGCTAAAAATTTCAGAATTGCACCTTGCAATGTGGAGATATTACTGTTTGTGCATTTACAATATTCATTGATTTTTGCCATTGAAAAACATGTTTTTCATATACCAGAAATGTTTGAAGCTACTGACTGAATGAAAGGAGCTGGCATCTCACTCTCTTTGAATCTTCTTTATCATGCTAGGATTAACAGGAAAAAGCTAAAAATTTCAGAATTGCACCGTGCAATGTGGAGATATTACTGTTTGTGCATTTACAATATTCATTGATTTTTGCCATTGAAAAACATGTTTTTCATATACCAGAAATGTTTGAAGCTACTGACTGAATGAAAGGAGCTGGCATCTCACTCTCTTTGAATCTTCTTTATCATGCTAGGATTAGCAGGAAAAAGCTAAAAATTTCAGAATTGCACCGTGCAATGTGGAGATATTACTGTTTGTGCATTTACAATATTCATTGATTTTTGCCATTGAAAAACATGTTTTTCATATACCAGAAATGTTTGAAGCTACTGACTGAATGAAAGGAGCTGGCATCTCACTCTCTTTGAATCTTCTTTATCATGCTAGGATTAACAGGAAAAAGCTAAAAATTTCAGAATTGCACCGTGCAATGTGGAGATATTACTGTTTGTGCATTTACAATATTCATTGATTTTTGCCATTGAAAAACGTCCAGAAATGTTTGAAGCTACTGACTGAATGAAAGGAGCTGGCATCTCACTCTCTTTGAATCTTCTTTATCATGCTAGGATTAACAGGAAAAAGCAAAAAATTTCAGAATTGCACCGTGCAATGTGGAGATATTACTGTTTGTGCATTTACAATATTCATTGATTTTTGCCATTGAAAAACATGTTTTTCATATACCAGAAATGTTTGAAGCTACTGACTGAATGAAAGGAGCTGGCATCTCACTCTCTTTGAATCTTCTTTATCATGCTAGGATTAACAGGAAAAAGCTAAAAATTTCAGAATTGCACCTTGCAATGTGGAGATATTACTGTTTGTGCATTTACAATATTCATTGATTTTTGCCATTGAAAAACATGTTTTTCATATACCAGAAATGTTTGAAGCTACTGACTGAATGAAAGGAGCTGGCATCTCACTCTCTTTGAATCTTCTTTATCATGCTAGGATTAACAGGAAAAAGCTAAAAATTTCAGAATTGCACCGTGCAATGTGGAGATATTACTGTTTGTGCATTTACAATATTCATTGATTTTTGCCATTGAAAAACGTCCAGAAATGTTTGAAGCTACTGACTGAATGAAAGGAGCTGGCATCTCACTCTCTTTGAATCTTCTTTATCATGCTAGGATTAGCAGGAAAAAGCAAAAAATTTCAGAATTGCACCGTGCAATGTGGAGATATTACTGTTTGTGCATTTACAATATTCATTGATTTTTGCCATTGAAAAACATGTTTTTCATATACCAGAAATGTTTGAAGCTACTGACTGAATGAAAGGAGCTGGCATCTCACTCTCTTTGAATCTTCTTTATCATGCTAGGATTAACAGGAAAAAGCTAAAAATTTCAGAATTGCACCGTGCAATGTGGAGATATTACTGTTTGTGCATTTACAATATTCATTGATTTTTGCCATTGAAAAACATGTTTTTCATATACCAGAAATGTTTGAAGCTACTGACTGAATGAAAGGAGTTGGCATCTCACTCTCTTTGAATCTTCTTTATCATGCTAGGATTAACAGGAAAAAGCAAAAAATTTCAGAATTGCACCTTGCAATGTGGAGATATTACTGTTTGTGCATTTACAATATTCATTGATTTTTGCCATTGAAAAACGTCCAGAAATGTTTGAAGCTACTGACTGAATGAAAGGAGCTGGCATCTCACTCTGAATCTTCTTTATCATGCTAGGATTAACAGGAAAAAGCTAAAAATTTCAGAATTGCACCTTGCAATGTGGAGATATTACTGTTTGTGCATTTACAATATTCATTGATTTTTGCCATTGAAAAACATGTTTTTCATATACCAGAAATGTTTGAAGCTACTGACTGAATGAAAGGAGCTGGCATCTCACTCTCTTTGAATCTTCTTTATCATGCTAGGATTAGCAGGAAAAAGCAAAAAATTTCAGAATTGCACCTTGCAATGTGGAGATATTACTGTTTGTGCATTTACAATATTCATTGATTTTTGCCATTGAAAAACATGTTTTTCATATACCAGAAATGTTTGAAGCTACTGACTGAATGAAAGGAGCTGGCATCTCACTCTCTTTGAATCTTCTTTATCATGCTAGGATTAGCAGGAAAAAGCTAAAAATTTCAGAATTGCACCGTGCAATGTGGAGATATTACTGTTTGTGCATTTACAATATTCATTGATTTTTGCCATTGAAAAACGTCCAGAAATGTTTGAAGCTACTGACTGAATGAAAGGAGCTGGCATCTCACTCTCTTTGAATCTTCTTTATCATGCTAGGATTAACAGGAAAAAGCAAAAAATTTCAGAATTGCACCGTGCAATGTGGAGATATTACTGTTTGTGCATTTACAATATTCATTGATTTTTGCCATTGAAAAACATGTTTTTCATATACCAGAAATGTTTGAAGCTACTGACTGAATGAAAGGAGCTGGCATCTCACTCTCTTTGAATCTTCTTTATCATGCTAGGATTAGCAGGAAAAAGCAAAAAATTTCAGAATTGCACCTTGCAATGTGGAGATATTACTGTTTGTGCATTTACAATATTCATTGATTTTTGCCATTGAAAAACGTCCAGAAATGTTTGAAGCTACTGACTGAATGAAAGGAGCTGGCATCTCACTCTCTTTGAATCTTCTTTATCATGCTAGGATTAACAGGAAAAAGCTAAAAATTTCAGAATTGCACCGTGCAATGTGGAGATATTACTGTTTGTGCATTTACAATATTCATTGATTTTTGCCATTGAAAAACATGTTTTTCATATACCAGAAATGTTTGAAGCTACTGACTGAATGAAAGGAGCTGGCATCTCACGCTCTTTGAATCTTCTTTATCATGCTAGGATTAACAGGAAAAAGCTAAAAATTTCAGAATTGCACCGTGCAATGTGGAGATATTACTGTTTGTGCATTTACAATATTCATTGATTTTTACCATTGAAAAACGTCCAGAAATGTTTGAAGCTACTGACTGAATGAAAGGAGCTGGCATCTCACTCTCTTTGAATCTTCTTTATCATGCTAGGATTAACAGGAAAAAGCAAAAAATTTCAGAATTGCACCGTGCAATGTGGAGATATTACTGTTTGTGCATTTACAATATTCATTGATTTTTGCCATTGAAAAACATGTTTTTCATATACCAGAAATGTTTGAAGCTACTGACTGAATGAAAGGAGCTGGCATCTCACTCTCTTTGAATCTTCTTTATCATGCTAGGATTAACAGGAAAAAGCTAAAAATTTCAGAATTGCACCTTGCAATGTGGAGATATTACTGTTTGTGCATTTACAATATTCATTGATTTTTGCCATTGAAAAACGTCCAGAAATGTTTGAAGCTACTGACTGAATGAAAGGAGCTGGCATCTCACTCTCTTTGAATCTTCTTTATCATGCTAGGATTAGCAGGAAAAAGCTAAAAATTTCAGAATTGCACCTTGCAATGTGGAGATATTACTGTTTGTGCATTTACAATACTCATTGATTTTTGCCATTGAAAAACGTCCAGAAATGTTTGAAGCTACTGACTGAATGAAAGGAGCTGGCATCTCACTCTCTTTGAATCTTCTTTATCATGCTAGGATTAACAGGAAAAAGCTAAAAATTTCAGAATTGCACCGTGCAATGTGGAGATATTACTGTTTGTGCATTTACAATATTCATTGATTTTTGCCATTGAAAAACGTCCAGAAATGTTTGAAGCTACTGACTGAATGAAAGGAGCTGGCATCTCACTCTCTTTGAATCTTCTTTATCATGCTAGGATTAGCAGGAAAAAGCAAAAAATTTCAGAATTGCACCGTGCAATGTGGAGATATTACTGTTTGTGCATTTACAATATTCATTGATTTTTGCCATTGAAAAACATGTTTTTCATATACCAGAAATGTTTGAAGCTACTGACTGAATGAAAGGAGCTGGCATCTCACTCTCTTTGAATCTTCTTTATCATGCTAGGATTAACAGGAAAAAGCTAAAAATTTCAGAATTGCACCGTGCAATGTGGAGATATTACTGTTTGTGCATTTACAATATTCATTGATTTTTGCCATTGAAAAACATGTTTTTCATATACCAGAAATGTTTGAAGCTACTGACTGAATGAAAGGAGCTGGCATCTCACTCTCTTTGAATCTTCTTTATCATGCTAGGATTAACAGGAAAAAGCAAAAAATTTCAGAATTGCACCTTGCAATGTGGAGATATTACTGTTTGTGCATTTACAATATTCATTGATTTTTGCCATTGAAAAACGTCCAGAAATGTTTGAAGCTACTGACTGAATGAAAGGAGCTGGCATCTCACTCTCTTTGAATCTTCTTTATCATGCTAGGATTAACAGGAAAAAGCTAAAAATTTCAGAATTGCACCTTGCAATGTGGAGATATTACTGTTTGTGCATTTACAATATTCATTGATTTTTGCCATTGAAAAACATGTTTTTCATATACCAGAAATGTTTGAAGCTACTGACTGAATGAAAGGAGCTGGCATCTCACTCTCTTTGAATCTTCTTTATCATGCTAGGATTAGCAGGAAAAAGCAAAAAATTTCAGAATTGCACCTTGCAATGTGGAGATATTACTGTTTGTGCATTTACAATATTCATTGATTTTTGCCATTGAAAAACATGTTTTTCATATACCAGAAATGTTTGAAGCTACTGACTGAATGAAAGGAGCTGGCATCTCACTCTCTTTGAATCTTCTTAATCATGCTAGGATTAGCAGGAAAAAGCTAAAAATTTCAGAATTGCACCGTGCAATGTGGAGATATTACTGTTTGTGCATTTACAATATTCATTGATTTTTGCCATTGAAAAACGTCCAGAAATGTTTGAAGCTACTGACTGAATGAAAGGAGCTGGCATCTCACTCCCTTTGAATCTTCTTTATCATGCTAGGATTAACAGGAAAAAGCAAAAAATTTCAGAATTGCACCGTGCAATGTGGAGATATTACTGTTTGTGCATTTACAATATTCATTGATTTTTGCCATTGAAAAACATGTTTTTCATATACCAGAAATGTTTGAAGCTACTGACTGAATGAAAGGAGCTGGCATCTCACTCTCTTTGAATCTTCTTTATCATGCTAGGATTAGCAGGAAAAAGCAAAAAATTTCAGAATTGCACCTTGCAATGTGGAGATATTACTGTTTGTGCATTTACAATATTCATTGATTTTTGCCATTGAAAAACGTCCAGAAATGTTTGAAGCTACTGACTGAATGAAAGGAGCTGGCATCTCACTCTCTTTGAATCTTCTTTATCATGCTAGGATTAACAGGAAAAAGCTAAAAATTTCAGAATTGCACCGTGCAATGTGGAGATATTACTGTTTGTGCATTTACAATATTCATTGATTTTTGCCATTGAAAAACATGTTTTTCATATACCAGAAATGTTTGAAGCTACTGACTGAATGAAAGGAGCTGGCATCTCACTCTCTTTGAATCTTCTTTATCATGCTAGGATTAACAGGAAAAAGCTAAAAATTTCAGAATTGCACCTTGCAATGTGGAGATATTACTGTTTGTGCATTTACAATATTCATTGATTTTTGCCATTGAAAAACGTCCAGAAATGTTTGAAGCTACTGACTGAATGAAAGGAGCTGGCATCTCACTCTCTTTGAATCTTCTTTATCATGCTAGGATTAGCAGGAAAAAGCAAAAAATTTCAGAATTGCACCTTGCAATGTGGAGATATTACTGTTTGTGCATTTACAATATTCATTGATTTTTGCCATTGAAAAACATGTTTTTCATATACCAGAAATGTTTGAAGCTACTGACTGAATGAAAGGAGCTGGCATCTCACTCTCTTTGAATCTTCTTAATCATGCTAGGATTAGCAGGAAAAAGCTAAAAATTTCAGAATTGCACCGTGCAATGTGGAGATATTACTGTTTGTGCATTTACAATATTCATTGATTTTTGCCATTGAAAAACGTCCAGAAATGTTTGAAGCTACTGACTGAATGAAAGGAGCTGGCATCTCACTCCCTTTGAATCTTCTTTATCATGCTAGGATTAACAGGAAAAAGCAAAAAATTTCAGAATTGCACCGTGCAATGTGGAGATATTACTGTTTGTGCATTTACAATATTCATTGATTTTTGCCATTGAAAAACATGTTTTTCATATACCAGAAATGTTTGAAGCTACTGACTGAATGAAAGGAGCTGGCATCTCACTCTCTTTGAATCTTCTTTATCATGCTAGGATTAGCAGGAAAAAGCAAAAAATTTCAGAATTGCACCTTGCAATGTGGAGATATTACTGTTTGTGCATTTACAATATTCATTGATTTTTGCCATTGAAAAACGTCCAGAAATGTTTGAAGCTACTGACTGAATGAAAGGAGCTGGCATCTCACTCTCTTTGAATCTTCTTTATCATGCTAGGATTAACAGGAAAAAGCTAAAAATTTCAGAATTGCACCGTGCAATGTGGAGATATTACTGTTTGTGCATTTACAATATTCATTGATTTTTGCCATTGAAAAACATGTTTTTCATATACCAGAAATGTTTGAAGCTACTGACTGAATGAAAGGAGCTGGCATCTCACTCTCTTTGAATCTTCTTTATCATGCTAGGATTAACAGGAAAAAGCTAAAAATTTCAGAATTGCACCTTGCAATGTGGAGATATTACTGTTTGTGCATTTACAATATTCATTGATTTTTGCCATTGAAAAACGTCCAGAAATGTTTGAAGCTACTGACTGAATGAAAGGAGCTGGCATCTCACTCTCTTTGAATCTTCTTTATCATGCTAGGATTAGCAGGAAAAAGCTAAAAATTTCAGAATTGCACCTTGCAATGTGGAGATATTACTGTTTGTGCATTTACAATATTCATTGATTTTTGCCATTGAAAAACGTCCAGAAATGTTTGAAGCTACTGACTGAATGAAAGGAGCTGGCATCTCACTCTCTTTGAATCTTCTTTATCATGCTAGGATTAACAGGAAAAAGCTAAAAATTTCAGAATTGCACCGTGCAATGTGGAGATATTACTGTTTGTGCATTTACAATATTCATTGATTTTTGCCATTGAAAAACGTCCAGAAATGTTTGAAGCTACTGACTGAATGAAAGGAGCTGGCATCTCACTCTCTTTGAATCTTCTTTATCATGCTAGGATTAACAGGAAAAAGCAAAAAATTTCAGAATTGCACCGTGCAATGTGGAGATATTACTGTTTGTGCATTTACAATATTCATTGATTTTTGCCATTGAAAAACATGTTTTTCATATACCAGAAATGTTTGAAGCTACTGACTGAATGAAAGGAGCTGGCATCTCACTCTCTTTGAATCTTCTTTATCATGCTAGGATTAACAGGAAAAAGCTAAAAATTTCAGAATTGCACCGTGCAATGTGGAGATATTACTGTTTGTGCATTTACAATATTCATTGATTTTTGCCATTGAAAAACGTCCAGAAATGTTTGAAGCTACTGACTGAATGAAAGGAGCTGGCATCTCACTCTCTTTGAATCTTCTTTATCATGCTAGGATTAACAGGAAAAAGCAAAAAATTTCAGAATTGCACCGTGCAATGTGGAGATATTACTGTTTGTGCATTTACAATATTCATTGATTTTTGCCATTGAAAAACATGTTTTTCATATACCAGAAATGTTTGAAGCTACTGACTGAATGAAAGGAGCTGGCATCTCACTCTCTTTGAATCTTCTTTATCATGCTAGGATTAACAGGAAAAAGCTAAAAATTTCAGAATTGCACCTTGCAATGTGGAGATATTACTGTTTGTGCATTTACAATATTCATTGATTTTTGCCATTGAAAAACGTCCAGAAATGTTTGAAGCTACTGACTGAATGAAAGGAGCTGGCATCTCACTCTCTTTGAATCTTCTTTATCATGCTAGGATTAGCAGGAAAAAGCTAAAAATTTCAGAATTGCACCTTGCAATGTGGAGATATTACTGTTTGTGCATTTACAATATTCATTGATTTTTGCCATTGAAAAACATCCAGAAATGTTTGAAGCTACTGACTGAATGAAAGGAGCTGGCATCTCACTCTCTTTGAATCTTCTTTATCATGCTAGGATTAACAGGAAAAAGCTAAAAATTTCAGAATTGCACCGTGCAATGTGGAGATATTACTGTTTGTGCATTTACAATATTCATTGATTTTTGCCATTGAAAAACGTCCAGAAATGTTTGAAGCTACTGACTGAATGAAAGGAGCTGGCATCTCACTCTCTTTGAATCTTCTTTATCATGCTAGGATTAGCAGGAAAAAGCAAAAAATTTCAGAATTGCACCGTGCAATGTGGAGATATTACTGTTTGTGCATTTACAATATTCATTGATTTTTGCCATTGAAAAACATGTTTTTCATATACCAGAAATGTTTGAAGCTACTGACTGAATGAAAGGAGCTGGCATCTCACTCTCTTTGAATCTTCTTTATCATGCTAGGATTAACAGGAAAAAGCTAAAAATTTCAGAATTGCACCGTGCAATGTGGAGATATTACTGTTTGTGCATTTACAATATTCATTGATTTTTGCCATTGAAAAACATGTTTTTCATATACCAGAAATGTTTGAAGCTACTGACTGAATGAAAGGAGCTGGCATCTCACTCTCTTTGAATCTTCTTTATCATGCTAGGATTAACAGGAAAAAGCAAAAAATTTCAGAATTGCACCTTGCAATGTGGAGATATTACTGTTTGTGCATTTACAATATTCATTGATTTTTGCCATTGAAAAACGTCCAGAAATGTTTGAAGCTACTGACTGAATGAAAGGAGCTGGCATCTCACTCTCTTTGAATCTTCTTTATCATGCTAGGATTAACAGGAAAAAGCTAAAAATTTCAGAATTGCACCTTGCAATGTGGAGATATTACTGTTTGTGCATTTACAATATTCATTGATTTTTGCCATTGAAAAACATGTTTTTCATATACCAGAAATGTTTGAAGCTACTGACTGAATGAAAGGAGCTGGCATCTCACTCTCTTTGAATCTTCTTTATCATGCTAGGATTAGCAGGAAAAAGCAAAAAATTTCAGAATTGCACCTTGCAATGTGGAGATATTACTGTTTGTGCATTTACAATATTCATTGATTTTTGCCATTGAAAAACATGTTTTTCATATACCAGAAATGTTTGAAGCTACTGACTGAATGAAAGGAGCTGGCATCTCACTCTCTTTGAATCTTCTTTATCATGCTAGGATTAGCAGGAAAAAGCTAAAAATTTCAGAATTGCACCGTGCAATGTGGAGATATTACTGTTTGTGCATTTACAATATTCATTGATTTTTGCCATTGAAAAACGTCCAGAAATGTTTGAAGCTACTGACTGAATGAAAGGAGCTGGCATCTCACTCTCTTTGAATCTTCTTTATCATGCTAGGATTAACAGGAAAAAGCAAAAAATTTCAGAATTGCACCGTGCAATGTGGAGATATTACTGTTTGTGCATTTACAATATTCATTGATTTTTGCCATTGAAAAACGTCCAGAAATGTTTGAAGCTACTGACTGAATGAAAGGAGCTGGCATCTCACTCTCTTTGAATCTTCTTTATCATGCTAGGATTAACAGGAAAAAGCTAAAAATTTCAGAATTGCACCGTGCAATGTGGAGATATTACTGTTTGTGCATTTACAATATTCATTGATTTTTGCCATTGAAAAACATGTTTTTCATATACCAGAAATGTTTGAAGCTACTGACTGAATGAAAGGAGCTGGCATCTCACTCTCTTTGAATCTTCTTTATCATGCTAGGATTAACAGGAAAAAGCTAAAAATTTCAGAATTGCACCTTGCAATGTGGAGATATTACTGTTTGTGCATTTACAATATTCATTGATTTTTGCCATTGAAAAACGTCCAGAAATGTTTGAAGCTACTGACTGAATGAAAGGAGCTGGCATCTCACTCTCTTTGAATCTTCTTTATCATGCTAGGATTAGCAGGAAAAAGCTAAAAATTTCAGAATTGCACCTTGCAATGTGGAGATATTACTGTTTGTGCATTTACAATATTCATTGATTTTTGCCATTGAAAAACGTCCAGAAATGTTTGAAGCTACTGACTGAATGAAAGGAGCTGGCATCTCACTCTCTTTGAATCTTCTTTATCATGCTAGGATTAACAGGAAAAAGCTAAAAATTTCAGAATTGCACCGTGCAATGTGGAGATATTACTGTTTGTGCATTTACAATATTCATTGATTTTTGCCATTGAAAAACGTCCAGAAATGTTTGAAGCTACTGACTGAATGAAAGGAGCTGGCATCTCACTCTCTTTGAATCTTCTTTATCATGCTAGGATTAACAGGAAAAAGCAAAAAATTTCAGAATTGCACCGTGCAATGTGGAGATATTACTGTTTGTGCATTTACAATATTCATTGATTTTTGCCATTGAAAAACATGTTTTTCATATACCAGAAATGTTTGAAGCTACTGACTGAATGAAAGGAGCTGGCATCTCACTCTCTTTGAATCTTCTTTATCATGCTAGGATTAACAGGAAAAAGCTAAAAATTTCAGAATTGCACCTTGCAATGTGGAGATATTACTGTTTGTGCATTTACAATATTCATTGATTTTTGCCATTGAAAAACATGTTTTTCATATACCAGAAATGTTTGAAGCTACTGACTGAATGAAAGGAGCTGGCATCTCACTCTCTTTGAATCTTCTTTATCATGCTAGGATTAACAGGAAAAAGCTAAAAATTTCAGAATTGCACCGTGCAATGTGGAGATATTACTGTTTGTGCATTTACAATATTCATTGATTTTTGCCATTGAAAAACGTCCAGAAATGTTTGAAGCTACTGACTGAATGAAAGGAGCTGGCATCTCACTCTCTTTGAATCTTCTTTATCATGCTAGGATTAGCAGGAAAAAGCAAAAAATTTCAGAATTGCACCGTGCAATGTGGAGATATTACTGTTTGTGCATTTACAATATTCATTGATTTTTGCCATTGAAAAACATGTTTTTCATATACCAGAAATGTTTGAAGCTACTGACTGAATGAAAGGAGCTGGCATCTCACTCTCTTTGAATCTTCTTTATCATGCTAGGATTAACAGGAAAAAGCTAAAAATTTCAGAATTGCACCGTGCAATGTGGAGATATTACTGTTTGTGCATTTACAATATTCATTGATTTTTGCCATTGAAAAACATGTTTTTCATATACCAGAAATGTTTGAAGCTACTGACTGAATGAAAGGAGCTGGCATCTCACTCTCTTTGAATCTTCTTTATCATGCTAGGATTAACAGGAAAAAGCAAAAAATTTCAGAATTGCACCTTGCAATGTGGAGATATTACTGTTTGTGCATTTACAATATTCATTGATTTTTGCCATTGAAAAACGTCCAGAAATGTTTGAAGCTACTGACTGAATGAAAGGAGCTGGCATCTCACTCTCTTTGAATCTTCTTTATCATGCTAGGATTAACAGGAAAAAGCTAAAAATTTCAGAATTGCACCTTGCAATGTGGAGATATTACTGTTTGTGCATTTACAATATTCATTGATTTTTGCCATTGAAAAACATGTTTTTCATATACCAGAAATGTTTGAAGCTACTGACTGAATGAAAGGAGCTGGCATCTCACTCTCTTTGAATCTTCTTTATCATGCTAGGATTAGCAGGAAAAAGCAAAAAATTTCAGAATTGCACCTTGCAATGTGGAGATATTACTGTTTGTGCATTTACAATATTCATTGATTTTTGCCATTGAAAAACATGTTTTTCATATACCAGAAATGTTTGAAGCTACTGACTGAATGAAAGGAGCTGGCATCTCACTCTCTTTGAATCTTCTTTATCATGCTAGGATTAGCAGGAAAAAGCTAAAAATTTCAGAATTGCACCGTGCAATGTGGAGATATTACTGTTTGTGCATTTACAATATTCATTGATTTTTGCCATTGAAAAACGTCCAGAAATGTTTGAAGCTACTGACTGAATGAAAGGAGCTGGCATCTCACTCTCTTTGAATCTTCTTTATCATGCTAGGATTAACAGGAAAAAGCTAAAAATTTCAGAATTGCACCGTGCAATGTGGAGATATTACTGTTTGTGCATTTACAATATTCATTGATTTTTGCCATTGAAAAACATGTTTTTCATATACCAGAAATGTTTGAAGCTACTGACTGAATGAAAGGAGCTGGCATCTCACTCTCTTTGAATCTTCTTTATCATGCTAGGATTAGCAGGAAAAAGCAAAAAATTTCAGAATTGCACCTTGCAATGTGGAGATATTACTGTTTGTGCATTTACAATATTCATTGATTTTTGCCATTGAAAAACGTCCAGAAATGTTTGAAGCTACTGACTGAATGAAAGGAGCTGGCATCTCACTCTCTTTGAATCTTCTTTATCATGCTAGGATTAACAGGAAAAAGCTAAAAATTTCAGAATTGCACCGTGCAATGTGGAGATATTACTGTTTGTGCATTTACAATATTCATTGATTTTTGCCATTGAAAAACATGTTTTTCATATACCAGAAATGTTTGAAGCTACTGACTGAATGAAAGGAGCTGGCATCTCACTCTCTTTGAATCTTCTTTATCATGCTAGGATTAACAGGAAAAAGCTAAAAATTTCAGAATTGCACCGTGCAATGTGGAGATATTACTGTTTGTGCATTTACAATATTCATTGATTTTTGCCATTGAAAAACGTCCAGAAATGTTTGAAGCTACTGACTGAATGAAAGGAGCTGGCATCTCACTCTCTTTGAATCTTCTTTATCATGCTAGGATTAACAGGAAAAAGCAAAAAATTTCAGAATTGCACCGTGCAATGTGGATATATTACTGTTTGTGCATTTACAATATTCATTGATTTTTGCCATTGAAAAACATGTTTTTCATATACCAGAAATGTTAGAAGCTACTGACTGAATGAAAGGAGCTGGCATCTCACTCTCTTTGAATCTTCTTTATCATGCTAGGATTAACAGGAAAAAGCTAAAAATTTCAGAATTGCACCTTGCAATGTGGAGATATTACTGTTTGTGCATTTACAATATTCATTGATTTTTGCCATTGAAAAACGTCCAGAAATGTTTGAAGCTACTGACTGAATGAAAGGAGCTGGCATCTCACTCTCTTTGAATCTTCTTTATCATGCTAGGATTAGCAGGAAAAAGCTAAAAATTTCAGAATTGCACCTTGCAATGTGGAGATATTACTGTTTGTGCATTTACAATATTCATTGATTTTTGCCATTGAAAAACGTCCAGAAATGTTTGAAGCTACTGACTGAATGAAAGGAGCTGGCATCTCACTCTCTTTGAATCTTCTTTATCATGCTAGGATTAACAGGAAAAAGCTAAAAATTTCAGAATTGCACCTTGCAATGTGGAGATATTACTGTTTGTGCATTTACAATATTCATTGATTTTTGCCATTGAAAAACGTCCAGAAATGTTTGAAGCTACTGACTGAATGAAAGGAGCTGGCATCTCACTCTCTTTGAATCTTCTTTATCATGCTAGGATTAGCAGGAAAAAGCTAAAAATTTCAGAATTGCACCTTGCAATGTGGAGATATTACTGTTTGTGCATTTACAATATTCATTGATTTTTGCCATTGAAAAACGTCCAGAAATGTTTGAAGCTACTGACTGAATGAAAGGAGCTGGCATCTCACTCTCTTTGAATCTTCTTTATCATGCTAGGATTAACAGGAAAAAGCTAAAAATTTCAGAATTGCACCGTGCAATGTGGAGATATTACTGTTTGTGCATTTACAATATTCATTGATTTTTGCCATTGAAAAACGTCCAGAAATGTTTGAAGCTACTGACTGAATGAAAGGAGCTGGCATCTCACTCTCTTTGAATCTTCTTTATCATGCTAGGATTAACAGGAAAAAGCTAAAAATTTCAGAATTGCACCTTGCAATGTGGAGATATTACTGTTTGTGCATTTACAATATTCATTGATTTTTGCCATTGAAAAACATGTTTTTCATATACCAGAAATGTTTGAAGCTACTGACTGAATGAAAGGAGCTGGCATCTCACTCTCTTTGAATCTTCTTTATCATGCTAGGATTAACAGGAAAAAGCTAAAAATTTCAGAATTGCACCTTGCAATGTGGAGATATTACTGTTTGTGCATTTACAATATTCATTGATTTTTGCCATTGAAAAACATGTTTTTCATATACCAGAAATGTTTGAAGCTACTGACTGAATGAAAGGAGCTGGCATCTCACTCTCTTTGAATCTTCTTTATCATGCTAGGATTAACAGGAAAAAGCAAAAAATTTCAGAATTGCACCGTGCAATGTGGAGATATTACTGTTTGTGCATTTACAATATTCATTGATTTTTGCCATTGAAAAACATGTTTTTCATATACCAGAAATGTTTGAAGCTACTGACTGAATGAAAGGAGCTGGCATCTCACTCTCTTTGAATCTTCTTTATCATGCTAGGATTAGCAGGAAAAAGCAAAAAATTTCAGAATTGCACCGTGCAATGTGGAGATATTACTGTTTGTGCATTTACAATATTCATTGATTTTTGCCATTGAAAAACATGTTTTTCATATACCAGAAATGTTTGAAGCTACTGACTGAATGAAAGGAGCTGGCATCTCACTCTCTTTGAATCTTCTTTATCATGCTAGGATTAACAGGAAAAAGCTAAAAATTTCAGAATTGCACCGTGCAATGTGGAGATATTACTGTTTGTGCATTTACAATATTCATTGATTTTTGCCATTGAAAAACGTCCAGAAATGTTTGAAGCTACTGACTGAATGAAAGGAGCTGGCATCTCACTCTCTTTGAATCTTCTTTATCATGCTAGGATTAGCAGGAAAAAGCAAAAAATTTCAGAATTGCACCGTGCAATGTGGAGATATTACTGTTTGTGCATTTACAATATTCATTGATTTTTGCCATTGAAAAACATGTTTTTCATATACCAGAAATGTTTGAAGCTACTGACTGAATGAAAGGAGCTGGCATCTCACTCTCTTTGAATCTTCTTTATCATGCTAGGATTAACAGGAAAAAGCTAAAAATTTCAGAATTGCACCTTGCAATGTGGAGATATTACTGTTTGTGCATTTACAATATTCATTGATTTTTGCCATTGAAAAACATGTTTTTCATATACCAGAAATGTTTGAAGCTACTGACTGAATGAAAGGAGCTGGCATCTCACTCTCTTTGAATCTTCTTTATCATGCTAGGATTAGCAGGAAAAAGCTAAAAATTTCAGAATTGCACCTTGCAATGTGGAGATATTACTGTTTGTGCATTTACAATATTCAATGATTTTTGCCATTGAAAAACATGTTTTTCATATACCAGAAATGTTTGAAGCTACTGACTGAATGAAAGGAGCTGGCATCTCACTCTCTTTGAATCTTCTTTATCATGCTAGGATTAGCAGGAAAAAGCAAAAAATTTCAGAATTGCACCGTGCAATGTGGAGATATTACTGTTTGTGCATTTACAATATTCATTGATTTTTGCCATTGAAAAACGTCCAGAAATGTTTGAAGCTACTGACTGAATGAAAGGAGCTGGCATCTCACTCTCTTTGAATCTTCTTTATCATGCTAGGATTAACAGGAAAAAGCTAAAAATTTCAGAATTGCACCGTGCAATGTGGAGATATTACTGTTTGTGCATTTACAATATTCATTGATTTTTGCCATTGAAAAACATGTTTTTCATATACCAGAAATGTTTGAAGCTACTGACTGAATGAAAGGAGCTGGCATCTCACTCTCTTTGAATCTTCTTTATCATGCTAGGATTAACAGGAAAAAGCTAAAAATTTCAGAATTGCACCTTGCAATGTGGAGATATTACTGTTTGTGCATTTACAATATTCATTGATTTTTGCCATTGAAAAACGTCCAGAAATGTTTGAAGCTACTGACTGAATGAAAGGAGCTGGCATCTCACTCTCTTTGAATCTTCTTTATCATGCTAGGATTAACAGGAAAAAGCTAAAAATTTCAGAATTGCACCTTGCAATGTGGAGATATTACTGTTTGTGCATTTACAATATTCATTGATTTTTGCCATTGAAAAACATGTTTTTCATATACCAGAAATGTTTGAAGCTACTGACTGAATGAAAGGAGCTGGCATCTCACTCTCTTTGAATCTTCTTTATCATGCTAGGATTAACAGGAAAAAGCTAAAAATTTCAGAATTGCACCTTGCAATGTGGAGATATTACTGTTTGTGCATTTACAATATTCATTGATTTTTGCCATTGAAAAACATGTTTTTCATATACCAGAAATGTTTGAAGCTACTGACTGAATGAAAGGAGCTGGCATCTCACTCTCTTTGAATCTTCTTTATCATGCTAGGATTAACAGGAAAAAGCAAAAAATTTCAGAATTGCACCGTGCAATGTGGAGATATTACTGTTTGTGCATTTACAATATTCATTGATTTTTGCCATTGAAAAACATGTTTTTCATATACCAGAAATGTTTGAAGCTACTGACTGAATGAAAGGAGCTGGCATCTCACTCTCTTTGAATCTTCTTTATCATGCTAGGATTAGCAGGAAAAAGCAAAAAATTTCAGAATTGCACCGTGCAATGTGGAGATATTACTGTTTGTGCATTTACAATATTCATTGATTTTTGCCATTGAAAAACATGTTTTTCATATACCAGAAATGTTTGAAGCTACTGACTGAATGAAAGGAGCTGGCATCTCACTCTCTTTGAATCTTCTTTATCATGCTAGGATTAGCAGGAAAAAGCTAAAAATTTCAGAATTGCACCTTGCAATGTGGAGATATTACTGTTTGTGCATTTACAATATTCATTGATTTTTGCCATTGAAAAACATGTTTTTCATATACCAGAAATGTTTGAAGCTACTGACTGAATGAAAGGAGCTGGCATCTCACTCTCTTTGAATCTTCTTTATCATGCTAGGATTAGCAGGAAAAAGCTAAAAATTTCAGAATTGCACCTTGCAATGTGGAGATATTACTGTTTGTGCATTTACAATATTCATTGATTTTTGCCATTGAAAAACGTCCAGAAATGTTTGAAGCTACTGACTGAATGAAAGGAGCTGGCATCTCACTCTCTTTGAATCTTCTTTATCATGCTAGGATTAACAGGAAAAAGCTAAAAATTTCAGAATTGCACCGTGCAATGTGGAGATATTACTGTTTGTGCATTTACAATATTCATTGATTTTTGCCATTGAAAAACATGTTTTTCATATACCAGAAATGTTTGAAGCTACTGACTGAATGAAAGGAGCTGGCATCTCACTCTCTTTGAATCTTCTTTATCATGCTAGGATTAACAGGAAAAAGCTAAAAATTTCAGAATTGCACCGTGCAATGTGGAGATATTACTGTTTGTGCATTTACAATATTCATTGATTTTTGCCATTGAAAAACATGTTTTTCATATACCAGAAATGTTTGAAGCTACTGACTGAATGAAAGGAGCTGGCATCTCACTCTCTTTGAATCTTCTTTATCATGCTAGGATTAGCAGGAAAAAGCTAAAAATTTCAGAATTGCACCTTGCAATGTGGAGATATTACTGTTTGTGCATTTACAATATTCATTGATTTTTGCCATTGAAAAACGTCTAGAAATGTTTGAAGCTACTGACTGAATGAAAGGAGCTGGCATCTCACTCTCTTTGAATCTTCTTTATCATGCTAGGATTAACAGGAAAAAGCTAAAAATTTCAGAATTGCACCGTGCAATGTGGAGATATTACTGTTTGTGCATTTACAATATTCATTGATTTTTGCCATTGAAAAACGTTTTTCATATACCAGAAATGTTTGAAGCTACTGACTGAATGAAAGGAGCTGGCATCTCACTCTCTTTGAATCTTCTTTATCATGCTAGGATTAGCAGGAAAAAGCTAAAAATTTCAGAATTGCACCGTGCAATGTGGAGATATTACTGTTTGTGCATTTACAATATTCATTGATTTTTGCCATTGAAAAACATGTTTTTCATATACCAGAAATGTTTGAAGCTACTGACTGAATGAAAGGAGCTGGCATCTCACTCTCTTTGAATCTTCTTTATCATGCTAGGATTAGCAGGAAAAAGCTAAAAATTTCAGAATTGCACCGTGCAATGTGGAGATATTACTGTTTGTGCATTTACAATATTCATTGATTTTTGCCATTGAAAAACGTCCAGAAATGTTTGAAGCTACTGACTGAATGAAAGGAGCTGGCATCTCACTCTCTTTGAATCTTCTTTATCATGCTAGGATTAGCAGGAAAAAGCTAAAAATTTCAGAATTGCACCGTGCAATGTGGAGATATTACTGTTTGTGCATTTACAATATTCATTGATTTTTGCCATTGAAAAACATGTTTTTCATATACCAGAAATGTTTGAAGCTACTGACTGAATGAAAGGAGCTGGCATCTCACTCTCTTTGAATCTTCTTTATCATGCTAGGATTAACAGGAAAAAGCAAAAAATTTCAGAATTGCACCGTGCAATGTGGAGATATTACTGTTTGTGCATTTACAATATTCATTGATTTTTGCCATTGAAAAACATGTTTTTCATATACCAGAAATGTTTGAAGCTACTGACTGAATGAAAGGAGCTGGCATCTCACTCTCTTTGAATCTTCTTTATCATGCTAGGATTAACAGGAAAAAGCTAAAAATTTCAGAATTGCACCGTGCAATGTGGAGATATTACTGTTTGTGCATTTACAATATTCATTGATTTTTGCCATTGAAAAACATGTTTTTCATATACCAGAAATGTTTGAAGCTACTGACTGAATGAAAGGAGCTGGCATCTCACTCTCTTTGAATCTTCTTTATCATGCTAGGATTAGCAGGAAAAAGCAAAAAATTTCAGAATTGCACCTTGCAATGTGGAGATATTACTGTTTGTGCATTTACAATATTCATTGATTTTTGCCATTGAAAAACGTCCAGAAATGTTTGAAGCTACTGACTGAATGAAAGGAGCTGGCATCTCACTCTCTTTGAATCTTCTTTATCATGCTAGGATTAACAGGAAAAAGCTAAAAATTTCAGAATTGCACCGTGCAATGTGGAGATATTACTGTTTGTGCATTTACAATATTCATTGATTTTTGCCATTGAAAAACATGTTTTTCATATACCAGAAATGTTTGAAGCTACTGACTGAATGAAAGGAGCTGGCATCTCACTCTCTTTGAATCTTCTTTATCATGCTAGGATTAACAGGAAAAAGCAAAAAATTTCAGAATTGCACCTTGCAATGTGGAGATATTACTGTTTGTGCATTTACAATATTCATTGATTTTTGCCATTGAAAAACATGTTTTTCATATACCAGAAATGTTTGAAGCTACTGACTGAATGAAAGGAGCTGGCATCTCACTCTCTTTGAATCTTCTTTATCATGCTAGGATTAGCAGGAAAAAGCTAAAAATTTCAGAATTGCACCGTGCAATGTGGAGATATTACTGTTTGTGCATTTACAATATTCATTGATTTTTGCCATTGAAAAACATGTTTTTCATATACCAGAAATGTTTGAAGCTACTGACTGAATGAAAGGAGCTGGCATCTCACTCTCTTTGAATCTTCTTTATCATGCTAGGATTAGCAGGAAAAAGCTAAAAATTTCAGAATTGCACCTTGCAATGTGGAGATATTACTGTTTGTGCATTTACAATATTCATTGATTTTTGCCATTGAAAAACATGTTTTTCATATACCAGAAATGTTTGAAGCTACTGACTGAATGAAAGGAGCTGGCATCTCACTCTCTTTGAATCTTCTTTATCATGCTAGGATTAACAGGAAAAAGCTAAAAATTTCAGAATTGCACCTTGCAATGTGGAGATATTACTGTTTGTGCATTTACAATATTCATTGATTTTTGCCATTGAAAAACATGTTTTTCATATACCAGAAATGTTTGAAGCTACTGACTGAATGAAAGGAGCTGGCATCTCACTCTCTTTGAATCTTCTTTATCATGCTAGGATTAGCAGGAAAAAGCAAAAAATTTCAGAATTGCACCTTGCAATGTGGAGATATTACTGTTTGTGCATTTACAATATTCATTGATTTTTGCCATTGAAAAACATGTTTTTCATATACCAGAAATGTTTGAAGCTACTGACTGAATGAAAGGAGCTGGCATCTCACTCTCTTTGAATCTTCTTTATCATGCTAGGATTAACAGGAAAAAGCAAAAAATTTCAGAATTGCACCGTGCAATGTGGAGATATTACTGTTTGTGCATTTACAATATTCATTGATTTTTGCCATTGAAAAACATGTTTTTCATATACCAGAAATGTTTGAAGCTACTGACTGAATGAAAGGAGCTGGCATCTCACTCTCTTTGAATCTTCTTTATCATGCTAGGATTAACAGGAAAAAGCTAAAAATTTCAGAATTGCACCGTGCAATGTGGAGATATTAATGTTTGTGCATTTACAATATTCATTGATTTTTGCCATTGAAAAACGTCCAGAAATGTTTGAAGCTACTGACTGAATGAAAGGAGCTGGCATCTCACTCTCTTTGAATCTTCTTTATCATGCTAGGATTAACAGGAAAAAGCAAAAAAATTCAGAATTGCACCGTGCAATGTGGAGATATTACTGTTTGTGCATTTACAATATTCATTGATTTTTGCCATTGAAAAACATGTTTTTCATATACCAGAAATGTTTGAAGCTACTGACTGAATGAAAGGAGCTGGCATCTCACTCTCTTTGAATCTTCTTTATCATGCTAGGATTAACAGGAAAAAGCTAAAAATTTCAGAATTGCACCGTGCAATGTGGAGATATTACTGTTTGTGCATTTACAATATTCATTGATTTTTGCCATTGAAAAACATGTTTTTCATATACCAGAAATGTTTGAAGCTACTGACTGAATGAAAGGAGCTGGCATCTCACTCTCTTTGAATCTTCTTTATCATGCTAGGATTAGCAGGAAAAAGCTAAAAATTTCAGAATTGCACCTTGCAATGTGGAGATATTACTGTTTGTGCATTTACAATATTCATTGATTTTTGCCATTGAAAAACATGTTTTTCATATACCAGAAATGTTTGAAGCTACTGACTGAATGAAAGGAGCTGGCATCTCACTCTCTTTGAATCTTCTTTATCATGCTAGGATTAGCAGGAAAAAGCTAAAAATTTCAGAATTGCACCTTGCAATGTGGAGATATTACTGTTTGTGCATTTACAATATTCATTGATTTTTGCCATTGAAAAACGTCCAGAAATGTTTGAAGCTACTGACTGAATGAAAGGAGCTGGCATCTCACTCTCTTTGAATCTTCTTTATCATGCTAGGATTAACAGGAAAAAGCTAAAAATTTCAGAATTGCACCGTGCAATGTGGAGATATTACTGTTTGTGCATTTACAATATTCATTGATTTTTGCCATTGAAAAACATGTTTTTCATATACCAGAAATGTTTGAAGCTACTGACTGAATGAAAGGAGCTGGCATCTCACTCTCTTTGAATCTTCTTTATCATGCTAGGATTAACAGGAAAAAGCTAAAAATTTCAGAATTGCACCGTGCAATGTGGAGATATTACTGTTTGTGCATTTACAATATTCATTGATTTTTGCCATTGAAAAACATGTTTTTCATATACCAGAAATGTTTGAAGCTACTGACTGAATGAAAGGAGCTGGCATCTCACTCTCTTTGAATCTTCTTTATCATGCTAGGATTAGCAGGAAAAAGCTAAAAATTTCAGAATTGCACCTTGCAATGTGGAGATATTACTGTTTGTGCATTTACAATATTCATTGATTTTTGCCATTGAAAAACGTCTAGAAATGTTTGAAGCTACTGACTGAATGAAAGGAGCTGGCATCTCACTCTCTTTGAATCTTCTTTATCATGCTAGGATTAACAGGAAAAAGCTAAAAATTTCAGAATTGCACCGTGCAATGTGGAGATATTACTGTTTGTGCATTTACAATATTCATTGATTTTTGCCATTGAAAAACATGTTTTTCATATACCAGAAATGTTTGAAGCTACTGACTGAATGAAAGGAGCTGGCATCTCACTCTCTTTGAATCTTCTTTATCATGCTAGGATTAGCAGGAAAAAGCTAAAAATTTCAGAATTGCACCGTGCAATGTGGAGATATTACTGTTTGTGCATTTACAATATTCATTGATTTTTGCCATTGAAAAACATGTTTTTCATATACCAGAAATGTTTGAAGCTACTGACTGAATGAAAGGAGCTGGCATCTCACTCTCTTTGAATCTTCTTTATCATGCTAGGATTAGCAGGAAAAAGCTAAAAATTTCAGAATTGCACCGTGCAATGTGGAGATATTACTGTTTGTGCATTTACAATATTCATTGATTTTTGCCATTGAAAAACGTCCAGAAATGTTTGAAGCTACTGACTGAATGAAAGGAGCTGGCATCTCACTCTCTTTGAATCTTCTTTATCATGCTAGGATTAGCAGGAAAAAGCTAAAAATTTCAGAATTGCACCGTGCAATGTGGAGATATTACTGTTTGTGCATTTACAATATTCATTGATTTTTGCCATTGAAAAACATGTTTTTCATATACCAGAAATGTTTGAAGCTACTGACTGAATGAAAGGAGCTGGCATCTCACTCTCTTTGAATCTTCTTTATCATGCTAGGATTAACAGGAAAAAGCAAAAAATTTCAGAATTGCACCGTGCAATGTGGAGATATTACTGTTTGTGCATTTACAATATTCATTGATTTTTGCCATTGAAAAACATGTTTTTCATATACCAGAAATGTTTGAAGCTACTGACTGAATGAAAGGAGCTGGCATCTCACTCTCTTTGAATCTTCTTTATCATGCTAGGATTAACAGGAAAAAGCTAAAAATTTCAGAATTGCACCGTGCAATGTGGAGATATTACTGTTTGTGCATTTACAATATTCATTGATTTTTGCCATTGAAAAACATGTTTTTCATATACCAGAAATGTTTGAAGCTACTGACTGAATGAAAGGAGCTGGCATCTCACTCTCTTTGAATCTTCTTTATCATGCTAGGATTAGCAGGAAAAAGCAAAAAATTTCAGAATTGCACCTTGCAATGTGGAGATATTACTGTTTGTGCATTTACAATATTCATTGATTTTTGCCATTGAAAAACGTCCAGAAATGTTTGAAGCTACTGACTGAATGAAAGGAGCTGGCATCTCACTCTCTTTGAATCTTCTTTATCATGCTAGGATTAACAGGAAAAAGCTAAAAATTTCAGAATTGCACCGTGCAATGTGGAGATATTACTGTTTGTGCATTTACAATATTCATTGATTTTTGCCATTGAAAAACATGTTTTTCATATACCAGAAATGTTTGAAGCTACTGACTGAATGAAAGGAGCTGGCATCTCACTCTCTTTGAATCTTCTTTATCATGCTAGGATTAACAGGAAAAAGCAAAAAATTTCAGAATTGCACCTTGCAATGTGGAGATATTACTGTTTGTGCATTTACAATATTCATTGATTTTTGCCATTGAAAAACATGTTTTTCATATACCAGAAATGTTTGAAGCTACTGACTGAATGAAAGGAGCTGGCATCTCACTCTCTTTGAATCTTCTTTATCATGCTAGGATTAGCAGGAAAAAGCTAAAAATTTCAGAATTGCACCGTGCAATGTGGAGATATTACTGTTTGTGCATTTACAATATTCATTGATTTTTGCCATTGAAAAACATGTTTTTCATATACCAGAAATGTTTGAAGCTACTGACTGAATGAAAGGAGCTGGCATCTCACTCTCTTTGAATCTTCTTTATCATGCTAGGATTAGCAGGAAAAAGCTAAAAATTTCAGAATTGCACCTTGCAATGTGGAGATATTACTGTTTGTGCATTTACAATATTCATTGATTTTTGCCATTGAAAAACATGTTTTTCATATACCAGAAATGTTTGAAGCTACTGACTGAATGAAAGGAGCTGGCATCTCACTCTCTTTGAATCTTCTTTATCATGCTAGGATTAACAGGAAAAAGCTAAAAATTTCAGAATTGCACCTTGCAATGTGGAGATATTACTGTTTGTGCATTTACAATATTCATTGATTTTTGCCATTGAAAAACATGTTTTTCATATACCAGAAATGTTTGAAGCTACTGACTGAATGAAAGGAGCTGGCATCTCACTCTCTTTGAATCTTCTTTATCATGCTAGGATTAGCAGGAAAAAGCAAAAAATTTCAGAATTGCACCTTGCAATGTGGAGATATTACTGTTTGTGCATTTACAATATTCATTGATTTTTGCCATTGAAAAACATGTTTTTCATATACCAGAAATGTTTGAAGCTACTGACTGAATGAAAGGAGCTGGCATCTCACTCTCTTTGAATCTTCTTTATCATGCTAGGATTAACAGGAAAAAGCAAAAAATTTCAGAATTGCACCGTGCAATGTGGAGATATTACTGTTTGTGCATTTACAATATTCATTGATTTTTGCCATTGAAAAACATGTTTTTCATATACCAGAAATGTTTGAAGCTACTGACTGAATGAAAGGAGCTGGCATCTCACTCTCTTTGAATCTTCTTTATCATGCTAGGATTAACAGGAAAAAGCTAAAAATTTCAGAATTGCACCGTGCAATGTGGAGATATTACTGTTTGTGCATTTACAATATTCATTGATTTTTGCCATTGAAAAACATGTTTTTCATATACCAGAAATGTTTGAAGCTACTGACTGAATGAAAGGAGCTGGCATCTCACTCTCTTTGAATCTTCTTTATCATGCTAGGATTAACAGGAAAAAGCTAAAAATTTCAGAATTGCACCGTGCAATGTGGAGATATTAATGTTTGTGCATTTACAATATTCATTGATTTTTGCCATTGAAAAACGTCCAGAAATGTTTGAAGCTACTGACTGAATGAAAGGAGCTGGCATCTCACTCTCTTTGAATCTTCTTTATCATGCTAGGATTAACAGGAAAAAGCAAAAAAATTCAGAATTGCACCGTGCAATGTGGAGATATTACTGTTTGTGCATTTACAATATTCATTGATTTTTGCCATTGAAAAACATGTTTTTCATATACCAGAAATGTTTGAAGCTACTGACTGAATGAAAGGAGCTGGCATCTCACTCTCTTTGAATCTTCTTTATCATGCTAGGATTAACAGGAAAAAGCTAAAAATTTCAGAATTGCACCTTGCAATGTGGAGATATTACTGTTTGTGCATTTACAATATTCATTGATTTTTGCCATTGAAAAACGTCCAGAAATGTTTGAAGCTACTGACTGAATGAAAGGAGCTGGCATCTCACTCTCTTTGAATCTTCTTTATCATGCTAGGATTAGCAGGAAAAAGCTAAAAATTTCAGAATTGCACCTTGCAATGTGGAGATATTACTGTTTGTGCATTTACAATATTCATTGATTTTTGCCATTGAAAAACGTCCAGAAATGTTTGAAGCTACTGACTGAATGAAAGGAGCTGGCATCTCACTCTCTTTGAATCTTCTTTATCATGCTAGGATTAACAGGAAAAAGCTAAAAATTTCAGAATTGCACCGTGCAATGTGGAGATATTACTGTTTGTGCATTTACAATATTCATTGATTTTTGCCATTGAAAAACGTCCAGAAATGTTTGAAGCTACTGACTGAATGAAAGGAGCTGGCATCTCACTCTCTTTGAATCTTCTTTATCATGCTAGGATTAACAGGAAAAAGCTAAAAATTTCAGAATTGCACCTTGCAATGTGGAGATATTACTGTTTGTGCATTTACAATATTCATTGATTTTTGCCATTGAAAAACATGTTTTTCATATACCAGAAATGTTTGAAGCTACTGACTGAATGAAAGGAGCTGGCATCTCACTCTCTTTGAATCTTCTTTATCATGCTAGGATTAACAGGAAAAAGCTAAAAATTTCAGAATTGCACCTTGCAATGTGGAGATATTACTGTTTGTGCATTTACAATATTCATTGATTTTTGCCATTGAAAAACATGTTTTTCATATACCAGAAATGTTTGAAGCTACTGACTGAATGAAAGGAGCTGGCATCTCACTCTCTTTGAATCTTCTTTATCATGCTAGGATTAACAGGAAAAAGCAAAAAATTTCAGAATTGCACCGTGCAATGTGGAGATATTACTGTTTGTGCATTTACAATATTCATTGATTTTTGCCATTGAAAAACATGTTTTTCATATACCAGAAATGTTTGAAGCTACTGACTGAATGAAAGGAGCTGGCATCTCACTCTCTTTGAATCTTCTTTATCATGCTAGGATTAGCAGGAAAAAGCAAAAAATTTCAGAATTGCACCGTGCAATGTGGAGATATTACTGTTTGTGCATTTACAATATTCATTGATTTTTGCCATTGAAAAACATGTTTTTCATATACCAGAAATGTTTGAAGCTACTGACTGAATGAAAGGAGCTGGCATCTCACTCTCTTTGAATCTTCTTTATCATGCTAGGATTAACAGGAAAAAGCTAAAAATTTCAGAATTGCACCGTGCAATGTGGAGATATTACTGTTTGTGCATTTACAATATTCATTGATTTTTGCCATTGAAAAACGTCCAGAAATGTTTGAAGCTACTGACTGAATGAAAGGAGCTGGCATCTCACTCTCTTTGAATCTTCTTTATCATGCTAGGATTAGCAGGAAAAAGCAAAATATTTCAGAATTGCACCGTGCAATGTGGAGATATTACTGTTTGTGCATTTACAATATTCATTGATTTTTGCCATTGAAAAACATGTTTTTCATATACCAGAAATGTTTGAAGCTACTGACTGAATGAAAGGAGCTGGCATCTCACTCTCTTTGAATCTTCTTTATCATGCTAGGATTAACAGGAAAAAGCTAAAAATTTCAGAATTGCACCTTGCAATGTGGAGATATTACTGTTTGTGCATTTACAATATTCATTGATTTTTGCCATTGAAAAACATGTTTTTCATATACCAGAAATGTTTGAAGCTACTGACTGAATGAAAGGAGCTGGCATCTCACTCTCTTTGAATCTTCTTTATCATGCTAGGATTAGCAGGAAAAAGCTAAAAATTTCAGAATTGCACCTTGCAATGTGGAGATATTACTGTTTGTGCATTTACAATATTCAATGATTTTTGCCATTGAAAAACATGTTTTTCATATACCAGAAATGTTTGAAGCTACTGACTGAATGAAAGGAGCTGGCATCTCACTCTCTTTGAATCTTCTTTATCATGCTAGGATTAGCAGGAAAAAGCAAAAAATTTCAGAATTGCACCGTGCAATGTGGAGATATTACTGTTTGTGCATTTACAATATTCATTGATTTTTGCCATTGAAAAACGTCCAGAAATGTTTGAAGCTACTGACTGAATGAAAGGAGCTGGCATCTCACTCTCTTTGAATCTTCTTTATCATGCTAGGATTAACAGGAAAAAGCTAAAAATTTCAGAATTGCACCGTGCAATGTGGAGATATTACTGTTTGTGCATTTACAACATTCATTGATTTTTGCCATTGAAAAACATGTTTTTCATATACCAGAAATGTTTGAAGCTACTGACTGAATGAAAGGAGCTGGCATCTCACTCTCTTTGAATCTTCTTTATCATGCTAGGATTAACAGGAAAAAGCTAAAAATTTCAGAATTGCACCTTGCAATGTGGAGATATTACTTTTTGTGCATTTACAATATTCATTGATTTTTGCCATTGAAAAACGTCCAGAAATGTTTGAAGCTACTGACTGAATGAAAGGAGCTGGCATCTCACTCTCTTTGAATCTTCTTTATCATGCTAGGATTAACAGGAAAAAGCTAAAAATTTCAGAATTGCACCTTGCAATGTGGAGATATTACTGTTTGTGCATTTACAATATTCATTGATTTTTGCCATTGAAAAACATGTTTTTCATATACCAGAAATGTTTGAAGCTACTGACTGAATGAAAGGAGCTGGCATCTCACTCTCTTTGAATCTTCTTTATCATGCTAGGATTAACAGGAAAAAGCTAAAAATTTCAGAATTGCACCTTGCAATGTGGAGATATTACTGTTTGTGCATTTACAATATTCATTGATTTTTGCCATTGAAAAACATGTTTTTCATATACCAGAAATGTTTGAAGCTACTGACTGAATGAAAGGAGCTGGCATCTCACTCTCTTTGAATCTTCTTTATCATGCTAGGATTAACAGGAAAAAGCAAAAAATTTCAGAATTGCACCGTGCAATGTGGAGATATTACTGTTTGTGCATTTACAATATTCATTGATTTTTGCCATTGAAAAACATGTTTTTCATATACCAGAAATGTTTGAAGCTACTGACTGAATGAAAGGAGCTGGCATCTCACTCTCTTTGAATCTTCTTTATCATGCTAGGATTAGCAGGAAAAAGCAAAAAATTTCAGAATTGCACCGTGCAATGTGGAGATATTACTGTTTGTGCATTTACAATATTCATTGATTTTTGCCATTGAAAAACATGTTTTTCATATACCAGAAATGTTTGAAGCTACTGACTGAATGAAAGGAGCTGGCATCTCACTCTCTTTGAATCTTCTTTATCATGCTAGGATTAGCAGGAAAAAGCTAAAAATTTCAGAATTGCACCTTGCAATGTGGAGATATTACTGTTTGTGCATTTACAATATTCATTGATTTTTGCCATTGAAAAACATGTTTTTCATATACCAGAAATGTTTGAAGCTACTGACTGAATGAAAGGAGCTGGCATCTCACTCTCTTTGAATCTTCTTTATCATGCTAGGATTAGCAGGAAAAAGCTAAAAATTTCAGAATTGCACCTTGCAATGTGGAGATATTACTGTTTGTGCATTTACAATATTCATTGATTTTTGCCATTGAAAAACGTCCAGAAATGTTTGAAGCTACTGACTGAATGAAAGGAGCTGGCATCTCACTCTCTTTGAATCTTCTTTATCATGCTAGGATTAACAGGAAAAAGCTAAAAATTTCAGAATTGCACCGTGCAATGTGGAGATATTACTGTTTGTGCATTTACAATATTCATTGATTTTTGCCATTGAAAAACATGTTTTTCATATACCAGAAATGTTTGAAGCTACTGACTGAATGAAAGGAGCTGGCATCTCACTCTCTTTGAATCTTCTTTATCATGCTAGGATTAACAGGAAAAAGCTAAAAATTTCAGAATTGCACCGTGCAATGTGGAGATATTACTGTTTGTGCATTTACAATATTCATTGATTTTTGCCATTGAAAAACATGTTTTTCATATACCAGAAATGTTTGAAGCTACTGACTGAATGAAAGGAGCTGGCATCTCACTCTCTTTGAATCTTCTTTATCATGCTAGGATTAGCAGGAAAAAGCTAAAAATTTCAGAATTGCACCTTGCAATGTGGAGATATTACTGTTTGTGCATTTACAATATTCATTGATTTTTGCCATTGAAAAACGTCCAGAAATGTTTGAAGCTACTGACTGAATGAAAGGAGCTGGCATCTCACTCTCTTTGAATCTTCTTTATCATGCTAGGATTAACAGGAAAAAGCTAAAAATTTCAGAATTGCACCGTGCAATGTGGAGATATTACTGTTTGTGCATTTACAATATTCATTGATTTTTGCCATTGAAAAACATGTTTTTCATATACCAGAAATGTTTGAAGCTACTGACTGAATGAAAGGAGCTGGCATCTCACTCTCTTTGAATCTTCTTTATCATGCTAGGATTAGCAGGAAAAAGCTAAAAATTTCAGAATTGCACCGTGCAATGTGGAGATATTACTGTTTGTGCATTTACAATATTCATTGATTTTTGCCATTGAAAAACATGTTTTTCATATACCAGAAATGTTTGAAGCTACTGACTGAATGAAAGGAGCTGGCATCTCACTCTCTTTGAATCTTCTTTATCATGCTAGGATTAGCAGGAAAAAGCTAAAAATTTCAGAATTGCACCGTGCAATGTGGAGATATTACTGTTTGTGCATTTACAATATTCATTGATTTTTGCCATTGAAAAACGTCCAGAAATGTTTGAAGCTACTGACTGAATGAAAGGAGCTGGCATCTCACTCTCTTTGAATCTTCTTTATCATGCTAGGATTAGCAGGAAAAAGCTAAAAATTTCAGAATTGCACCGTGCAATGTGGAGATATTACTGTTTGTGCATTTACAATATTCATTGATTTTTGCCATTGAAAAACATGTTTTTCATATACCAGAAATGTTTGAAGCTACTGACTGAATGAAAGGAGCTGGCATCTCACTCTCTTTGAATCTTCTTTATCATGCTAGGATTAACAGGAAAAAGCAAAAAATTTCAGAATTGCACCGTGCAATGTGGAGATATTACTGTTTGTGCATTTACAATATTCATTGATTTTTGCCATTGAAAAACATGTTTTTCATATACCAGAAATGTTTGAAGCTACTGACTGAATGAAAGGAGCTGGCATCTCACTCTCTTTGAATCTTCTTTATCATGCTAGGATTAACAGGAAAAAGCTAAAAATTTCAGAATTGCACCGTGCAATGTGGAGATATTACTGTTTGTGCATTTACAATATTCATTGATTTTTGCCATTGAAAAACATGTTTTTCATATACCAGAAATGTTTGAAGCTACTGACTGAATGAAAGGAGCTGGCATCTCACTCTCTTTGAATCTTCTTTATCATGCTAGGATTAGCAGGAAAAAGCAAAAAATTTCAGAATTGCACCTTGCAATGTGGAGATATTACTGTTTGTGCATTTACAATATTCATTGATTTTTGCCATTGAAAAACGTCCAGAAATGTTTGAAGCTACTGACTGAATGAAAGGAGCTGGCATCTCACTCTCTTTGAATCTTCTTTATCATGCTAGGATTAACAGGAAAAAGCTAAAAATTTCAGAATTGCACCGTGCAATGTGGAGATATTACTGTTTGTGCATTTACAATATTCATTGATTTTTGCCATTGAAAAACATGTTTTTCATATACCAGAAATGTTTGAAGCTACTGACTGAATGAAAGGAGCTGGCATCTCACTCTCTTTGAATCTTCTTTATCATGCTAGGATTAACAGGAAAAAGCAAAAAATTTCAGAATTGCACCTTGCAATGTGGAGATATTACTGTTTGTGCATTTACAATATTCATTGATTTTTGCCATTGAAAAACATGTTTTTCATATACCAGAAATGTTTGAAGCTACTGACTGAATGAAAGGAGCTGGCATCTCACTCTCTTTGAATCTTCTTTATCATGCTAGGATTAGCAGGAAAAAGCTAAAAATTTCAGAATTGCACCGTGCAATGTGGAGATATTACTGTTTGTGCATTTACAATATTCATTGATTTTTGCCATTGAAAAACATGTTTTTCATATACCAGAAATGTTTGAAGCTACTGACTGAATGAAAGGAGCTGGCATCTCACTCTCTTTGAATCTTCTTTATCATGCTAGGATTAGCAGGAAAAAGCTAAAAATTTCAGAATTGCACCTTGCAATGTGGAGATATTACTGTTTGTGCATTTACAATATTCATTGATTTTTGCCATTGAAAAACATGTTTTTCATATACCAGAAATGTTTGAAGCTACTGACTGAATGAAAGGAGCTGGCATCTCACTCTCTTTGAATCTTCTTTATCATGCTAGGATTAACAGGAAAAAGCTAAAAATTTCAGAATTGCACCTTGCAATGTGGAGATATTACTGTTTGTGCATTTACAATATTCATTGATTTTTGCCATTGAAAAACATGTTTTTCATATACCAGAAATGTTTGAAGCTACTGACTGAATGAAAGGAGCTGGCATCTCACTCTCTTTGAATCTTCTTTATCATGCTAGGATTAGCAGGAAAAAGCAAAAAATTTCAGAATTGCACCTTGCAATGTGGAGATATTACTGTTTGTGCATTTACAATATTCATTGATTTTTGCCATTGAAAAACATGTTTTTCATATACCAGAAATGTTTGAAGCTACTGACTGAATGAAAGGAGCTGGCATCTCACTCTCTTTGAATCTTCTTTATCATGCTAGGATTAACAGGAAAAAGCAAAAAATTTCAGAATTGCACCGTGCAATGTGGAGATATTACTGTTTGTGCATTTACAATATTCATTGATTTTTGCCATTGAAAAACATGTTTTTCATATACCAGAAATGTTTGAAGCTACTGACTGAATGAAAGGAGCTGGCATCTCACTCTCTTTGAATCTTCTTTATCATGCTAGGATTAGCAGGAAAAAGCTAAAAATTTCAGAATTGCACCGTGCAATGTGGAGATATTACTGTTTGTGCATTTACAATATTCATTGATTTTTGCCATTGAAAAACATGTTTTTCATATACCAGAAATGTTTGAAGCTACTGACTGAATGAAAGGAGCTGGCATCTCACTCTCTTTGAATCTTCTTTATCATGCTAGGATTAACAGGAAAAAGCAAAAAATTTCAGAATTGCACCTTGCAATGTGGAGACATTACTGTTTGTGCATTTACAATATTCATTGATTTTTGCCATTGAAAAACATGTTTTTCATATACCAGAAATGTTTGAAGCTACTGACTGAATGAAAGGAGCTGGCATCTCACTCTCTTTGAATCTTCTTTATCATGCTAGGATTAGCAGGAAAAAGCTAAAAATTTCAGAATTGCACCGTGCAATGTGGAGATATTACTGTTTGTGCATTTACAATATTCATTGATTTTTGCCATTGAAAAACGTCCAGAAATGTTTGAAGCTACTGACTGAATGAAAGGAGCTGGCATCTCACTCTTTGAATCTTCTTTATCATGCTAGGATTAGCAGGAAAAAGCTAAAAATTTCAGAATTGCACCTTGCAATGTGGAGATATTACTGTTTGTGCATTTACAATATTCATTGATTTTTGCCATTGAAAAACATGTTTTTCATATACCAGAAATGTTTGAAGCTACTGACTGAATGAAAGGAGCTGGCATCTCACTCTCTTTGAATCTTCTTTATCATGCTAGGATTAACAGGAAAAAGCAAAAAATTTCAGAATTGCACCTTGCAATGTGGAGATATTACTGTTTGTGCATTTACAATATTCATTGATTTTTGCCATTGAAAAACATGTTTTTCATATACCAGAAATGTTTGAAGCTACTGACTGAATGAAAGGAGCTGGCATCTCACTCTCTTTGAATCTTCTTTATCATGCTAGGATTAACAGGAAAAAGCAAAAAATTTCAGAATTGCACCTTGCAATGTGGAGATATTACTGTTTGTGCATTTACAATATTCATTGATTTTTGCCATTGAAAAACATGTTTTTCATATACCAGAAATGTTTGAAGCTACTGACTGAATGAAAGGAGCTGGCATCTCACTCTCTTTGAATCTTCTTTATCATGCTAGGATTAGCAGGAAAAAGCTAAAAATTTCAGAATTGCACCGTGCAATGTGGAGATATTACTGTTTGTGCATTTACAATATTCATTGATTTTTGCCATTGAAAAACATGTTTTTCATATACCAGAAATGTTTGAAGCTACTGACTGAATGAAAGGAGCTGGCATCTCACTCTCTTTGAATCTTCTTTATCATGCTAGGATTAGCAGGAAAAAGCTAAAAATTTCAGAATTGCACCTTGCAATGTGGAGATATTACTGTTTGTGCATTTACAATATTCATTGATTTTTGCCATTGAAAAACATGTTTTTCATATACCAGAAATGTTTGAAGCTACTGACTGAATGAAAGGAGCTGGCATCTAACTCTCTTTGAATCTTCTTTATCATGCTAGGATTAACAGGAAAAAGCAAAAAATTTCAGAATTGCACCTTGCAATGTGGAGATATTACTGTTTGTGCATTTACAATATTCATTGATTTTTGCCATTGAAAAACATGTTTTTCATATACCAGAAATGTTTGAAGCTACTGACTGAATGAAAGGAGCTGGCATCTCACTCTCTTTGAATCTTCTTTATCATGCTAGGATTAACAGGAAAAAGCTAAAAATTTCAGAATTGCACCTTGCAATGTGGAGATATTACTGTTTGTGCATTTACAATATTCATTGATTTTTGCCATTGAAAAACATGTTTTTCATATACCAGAAATGTTTGAAGCTACTGACTGAATGAAAGGAGCTGGCATCTCACTCTCTTTGAATCTTCTTTATCATGCTAGGATTAACAGGAAAAAGCAAAAAATTTCAGAATTGCACCTTGCAATGTGGAGATATTACTGTTTGTGCATTTACAATATTCATTGATTTTTGCCATTGAAAAACATGTTTTTCATATACCAGAAATGTTTGAAGCTACTGACTGAATGAAAGGAGCTGGCATCTCACTCTCTTTGAATCTTCTTTATCATGCTAGGATTAACAGGAAAAAGCTAAAAATTTCAGAATTGCACCGTGCAATGTGGAGATATTACTGTTTGTGCATTTACAATATTCATTGATTTTTGCCATTGAAAAACGTCCAGAAATGTTTGAAGCTACTGACTGAATGAAAGGAGCTGGCATCTCACTCTCTTTGAATCTTCTTTATCATGCTAGGATTAACAGGAAAAAGCTAAAAATTTCAGAATTGCACCTTGCAATGTGGAGATATTACTGTTTGTGCATTTACAATATTCATTGATTTTTGCCATTGAAAAACGTCCAGAAATGTTTGAAGCTACTGACTGAATGAAAGGAGCTGGCATCTCACTCTCTTTGAATCTTCTTTATCATGCTAGGATTAGCAGGAAAAAGCAAAAAATTTCAGAATTGCACCGTGCAATGTGGAGATATTACTGTTTGTGCATTTACAATATTCATTGATTTTTGCCATTGAAAAACATGTTTTTCATATACCAGAAATGTTTGAAGCTACTGACTGAATGAAAGAAGCTGGCATCTCACTCTCTTTGAATCTTCTTTATCATGCTAGGATTAGCAGGAAAAAGCTAAAAATTTCAGAATTGCACCGTGCAATGTGGAGATATTACTGTTTGTGCATTTACAATATTCATTGATTTTTGCCATTGAAAAACATGTTTTTCATATACCAGAAATGTTTGAAGCTACTGACTGAATGAAAGGAGCTGGCATCTCACTCTCTTTGAATCTTCTTTATCATGCTAGGATTAGCAGGAAAAAGCAAAAAATTTCAGAATTGCACCGTGCAATGTGGAGATATTACTGTTTGTGCATTTACAATATTCATTGATTTTTGCCATTGAAAAACATGTTTTTCATATACCAGAAATGTTTGAAGCTACTGACTGAATGAAAGGAGCTGGCATCTCACTCTCTTTGAATCTTCTTTATCATGCTAGGATTAACAGGAAAAAGCTAAAAATTTCAGAATTGCACCGTGCAATGTGGAGATATTACTGTTTGTGCATTTACAATATTCATTGATTTTTGCCATTGAAAAACATGTTTTTCATATACCAGAAATGTTTGAAGCTACTGACTGAATGAAAGGAGCTGGCATCTCACTCTCTTTGAATCTTCTTTATCATGCTAGGATTAGCAGGAAAAAGCAAAAAATTTCAGAATTGCACCTTGCAATGTGGAGGTATTACTGTTTGTGCATTTACAATATTCATTGATTTTTGCCATTGAAAAACATGTTTTTCATATACCAGAAATGTTTGAAGCTACTGACTGAATGAAAGGAGCTGGCATCTCACTCTCTTTGAATCTTCTTTATCATGCTAGGATTAACAGGAAAAAGCAAAAAATTTCAGAATTGCACCTTGCAATGTGGAGATATTACTGTTTGTGCATTTACAATATTCATTGATTTTTGCCATTGAAAAACGTCCAGAAATGTTTGAAGCTACTGACTGAATGAAAGGAGCTGGCATCTCACTCTCTTTGAATCTTCTTTATCATGCTAGGATTAGCAGGAAAAAGCAAAAAATTTCAGAATTGCACCGTGCAATGTGGAGATATTACTGTTTGTGCATTTACAATATTCATTGATTTTTGCCATTGAAAAACATGTTTTTCATATACCAGAAATGTTTGAAGCTACTGACTGAATGAAAGGAGCTGGCATCTCACTCTCTTTGAATCTTCTTTATCATGCTAGGATTAACAGGAAAAAGCAAAAAATTTCAGAATTGCACCTTGCAATGTGGAGATATTACTGTTTGTGCATTTACAATATTCATTGATTTTTGCCATTGAAAAACATGTTTTTCATATACCAGAAATGTTTGAAGCTACTGACTGAATGAAAGGAGCTGGCATCTCACTCTCTTTGAATCTTCTTTATCATGCTAGGATTAGCAGGAAAAAGCTAAAAATTTCAGAATTGCACCTTGCAATGTGGAGATATTACTGTTTGTGCATTTACAATATTCATTGATTTTTGCCATTGAAAAACATGTTTTTCATATACCAGAAATGTTTGAAGCTACTGACTGAATGAAAGGAGCTGGCATCTCACTCTCTTTGAATCTTCTTTATCATGCTAGGATTAGCAGGAAAAAGCTAAAAATTTCAGAATTGCACCTTGCAATGTGGAGATATTACTGTTTGTGCATTTACAATATTCATTGATTTTTGCCATTGAAAAACGTCCAGAAATGTTTGAAGCTACTGACTGAATGAAAGGAGCTGGCATCTCACTCTCTTTGAATCTTCTTTATCATGCTAGGATTAACAGGAAAAAGCTAAAAATTTCAGAATTGCACCGTGCAATGTGGAGATATTACTGTTTGTGCATTTACAATATTCATTGATTTTTGCCATTGAAAAACATGTTTTTCATATACCAGAAATGTTTGAAGCTACTGACTGAATGAAAGGAGCTGGCATCTCACTCTCTTTGAATCTTCTTTATCATGCTAGGATTAGCAGGAAAAAGCTAAAAATTTCAGAATTGCACCGTGCAATGTGGAGATATTACTGTTTGTGCATTTACAATATTCATTGATTTTTGCCATTGAAAAACATGTTTTTCATATACCAGAAATGTTTGAAGCTACTGACTGAATGAAAGGAGCTGGCATCTCACTCTCTTTGAATCTTCTTTATCATGCTAGGATTAGCAGGAAAAAGCTAAAAATTTCAGAATTGCACCGTGCAATGTGGAGATATTACTGTTTGTGCATTTACAATATTCATTGATTTTTGCCATTGAAAAACGTCCAGAAATGTTTGAAGCTACTGACTGAATGAAAGGAGCTGGCATCTCACTCTCTTTGAATCTTCTTTATCATGCTAGGATTAGCAGGAAAAAGCTAAAAATTTCAGAATTGCACCGTGCAATGTGGAGATATTACTGTTTGTGCATTTACAATATTCATTGATTTTTGCCATTGAAAAACATGTTTTTCATATACCAGAAATGTTTGAAGCTACTGACTGAATGAAAGGAGCTGGCATCTCACTCTCTTTGAATCTTCTTTATCATGCTAGGATTAACAGGAAAAAGCAAAAAATTTCAGAATTGCACCGTGCAATGTGGAGATATTACTGTTTGTGCATTTACAATATTCATTGATTTTTGCCATTGAAAAACATGTTTTTCATATACCAGAAATGTTTGAAGCTACTGACTGAATGAAAGGAGCTGGCATCTCACTCTCTTTGAATCTTCTTTATCATGCTAGGATTAACAGGAAAAAGCTAAAAATTTCAGAATTGCACCGTGCAATGTGGAGATATTACTGTTTGTGCATTTACAATATTCATTGATTTTTGCCATTGAAAAACATGTTTTTCATATACCAGAAATGTTTGAAGCTACTGACTGAATGAAAGGAGCTGGCATCTCACTCTCTTTGAATCTTCTTTATCATGCTAGGATTAGCAGGAAAAAGCAAAAAATTTCAGAATTGCACCTTGCAATGTGGAGATATTACTGTTTGTGCATTTACAATATTCATTGATTTTTGCCATTGAAAAACGTCCAGAAATGTTTGAAGCTACTGACTGAATGAAAGGAGCTGGCATCTCACTCTCTTTGAATCTTCTTTATCATGCTAGGATTAACAGGAAAAAGCTAAAAATTTCAGAATTGCACCGTGCAATGTGGAGATATTACTGTTTGTGCATTTACAATATTCATTGATTTTTGCCATTGAAAAACATGTTTTTCATATACCAGAAATGTTTGAAGCTACTGACTGAATGAAAGGAGCTGGCATCTCACTCTCTTTGAATCTTCTTTATCATGCTAGGATTAACAGGAAAAAGCAAAAAATTTCAGAATTGCACCTTGCAATGTGGAGATATTACTGTTTGTGCATTTACAATATTCATTGATTTTTGCCATTGAAAAACATGTTTTTCATATACCAGAAATGTTTGAAGCTACTGACTGAATGAAAGGAGCTGGCATCTCACTCTCTTTGAATCTTCTTTATCATGCTAGGATTAGCAGGAAAAAGCTAAAAATTTCAGAATTGCACCGTGCAATGTGGAGATATTACTGTTTGTGCATTTACAATATTCATTGATTTTTGCCATTGAAAAACATGTTTTTCATATACCAGAAATGTTTGAAGCTACTGACTGAATGAAAGGAGCTGGCATCTCACTCTCTTTGAATCTTCTTTATCATGCTAGGATTAGCAGGAAAAAGCTAAAAATTTCAGAATTGCACCTTGCAATGTGGAGATATTACTGTTTGTGCATTTACAATATTCATTGATTTTTGCCATTGAAAAACATGTTTTTCATATACCAGAAATGTTTGAAGCTACTGACTGAATGAAAGGAGCTGGCATCTCACTCTCTTTGAATCTTCTTTATCATGCTAGGATTAACAGGAAAAAGCTAAAAATTTCAGAATTGCACCTTGCAATGTGGAGATATTACTGTTTGTGCATTTACAATATTCATTGATTTTTGCCATTGAAAAACATGTTTTTCATATACCAGAAATGTTTGAAGCTACTGACTGAATGAAAGGAGCTGGCATCTCACTCTCTTTGAATCTTCTTTATCATGCTAGGATTAGCAGGAAAAAGCAAAAAATTTCAGAATTGCACCTTGCAATGTGGAGATATTACTGTTTGTGCATTTACAATATTCATTGATTTTTGCCATTGAAAAACATGTTTTTCATATACCAGAAATGTTTGAAGCTACTGACTGAATGAAAGGAGCTGGCATCTCACTCTCTTTGAATCTTCTTTATCATGCTAGGATTAACAGGAAAAAGCAAAAAATTTCAGAATTGCACCGTGCAATGTGGAGATATTACTGTTTGTGCATTTACAATATTCATTGATTTTTGCCATTGAAAAACATGTTTTTCATATACCAGAAATGTTTGAAGCTACTGACTGAATGAAAGGAGCTGGCATCTCACTCTCTTTGAATCTTCTTTATCATGCTAGGATTAGCAGGAAAAAGCTAAAAATTTCAGAATTGCACCGTGCAATGTGGAGATATTACTGTTTGTGCATTTACAATATTCATTGATTTTTGCCATTGAAAAACATGTTTTTCATATACCAGAAATGTTTGAAGCTACTGACTGAATGAAAGGAGCTGGCATCTCACTCTCTTTGAATCTTCTTTATCATGCTAGGATTAACAGGAAAAAGCAAAAAATTTCAGAATTGCACCTTGCAATGTGGAGACATTACTGTTTGTGCATTTACAATATTCATTGATTTTTGCCATTGAAAAACATGTTTTTCATATACCAGAAATGTTTGAAGCTACTGACTGAATGAAAGGAGCTGGCATCTCACTCTCTTTGAATCTTCTTTATCATGCTAGGATTAGCAGGAAAAAGCTAAAAATTTCAGAATTGCACCGTGCAATGTGGAGATATTACTGTTTGTGCATTTACAATATTCATTGATTTTTGCCATTGAAAAACGTCCAGAAATGTTTGAAGCTACTGACTGAATGAAAGGAGCTGGCATCTCACTCTTTGAATCTTCTTTATCATGCTAGGATTAGCAGGAAAAAGCTAAAAATTTCAGAATTGCACCTTGCAATGTGGAGATATTACTGTTTGTGCATTTACAATATTCATTGATTTTTGCCATTGAAAAACATGTTTTTCATATACCAGAAATGTTTGAAGCTACTGACTGAATGAAAGGAGCTGGCATCTCACTCTCTTTGAATCTTCTTTATCATGCTAGGATTAACAGGAAAAAGCAAAAAATTTCAGAATTGCACCTTGCAATGTGGAGATATTACTGTTTGTGCATTTACAATATTCATTGATTTTTGCCATTGAAAAACATGTTTTTCATATACCAGAAATGTTTGAAGCTACTGACTGAATGAAAGGAGCTGGCATCTCACTCTCTTTGAATCTTCTTTATCATGCTAGGATTAGCAGGAAAAAGCTAAAAATTTCAGAATTGCACCGTGCAATGTGGAGATATTACTGTTTGTGCATTTACAATATTCATTGATTTTTGCCATTGAAAAACATGTTTTTCATATACCAGAAATGTTTGAAGCTACTGACTGAATGAAAGGAGCTGGCATCTCACTCTCTTTGAATCTTCTTTATCATGCTAGGATTAGCAGGAAAAAGCTAAAAATTTCAGAATTGCACCTTGCAATGTGGAGATATTACTGTTTGTGCATTTACAATATTCATTGATTTTTGCCATTGAAAAACATGTTTTTCATATACCAGAAATGTTTGAAGCTACTGACTGAATGAAAGGAGCTGGCATCTCACTCTCTTTGAATCTTCTTTATCATGCTAGGATTAACAGGAAAAAGCAAAAAATTTCAGAATTGCACCTTGCAATGTGGAGATATTACTGTTTGTGCATTTACAATATTCATTGATTTTTGCCATTGAAAAACATGTTTTTCATATACCAGAAATGTTTGAAGCTACTGACTGAATGAAAGGAGCTGGCATCTCACTCTCTTTGAATCTTCTTTATCATGCTAGGATTAACAGGAAAAAGCTAAAAATTTCAGAATTGCACCTTGCAATGTGGAGATATTACTGTTTGTGCATTTACAATATTCATTGATTTTTGCCATTGAAAAACATGTTTTTCATATACCAGAAATGTTTGAAGCTACTGACTGAATGAAAGGAGCTGGCATCTCACTCTCTTTGAATCTTCTTTATCATGCTAGGATTAACAGGAAAAAGCAAAAAATTTCAGAATTGCACCTTGCAATGTGGAGATATTACTGTTTGTGCATTTACAATATTCATTGATTTTTGCCATTGAAAAACATGTTTTTCATATACCAGAAATGTTTGAAGCTACTGACTGAATGAAAGGAGCTGGCATCTCACTCTCTTTGAATCTTCTTTATCATGCTAGGATTAACAGGAAAAAGCTAAAAATTTCAGAATTGCACCGTGCAATGTGGAGATATTACTGTTTGTGCATTTACAATATTCATTGATTTTTGCCATTGAAAAACGTCCAGAAATGTTTGAAGCTACTGACTGAATGAAAGGAGCTGGCATCTCACTCTCTTTGAATCTTCTTTATCATGCTAGGATTAACAGGAAAAAGCTAAAAATTTCAGAATTGCACCTTGCAATGTGGAGATATTACGGTTTGTGCATTTACAATATTCATTGATTTTTGCCATTGAAAAACGTCCAGAAATGTTTGAAGCTACTGACTGAATGAAAGGAGCTGGCATCTCACTCTCTTTGAATCTTCTTTATCATGCTAGGATTAGCAGGAAAAAGCAAAAAATTTCAGAATTGCACCGTGCAATGTGGAGATATTACTGTTTGTGCATTTACAATATTCATTGATTTTTGCCATTGAAAAACATGTTTTTCATATACCAGAAATGTTTGAAGCTACTGACTGAATGAAAGAAGCTGGCATCTCACTCTCTTTGAATCTTCTTTATCATGCTAGGATTAGCAGGAAAAAGCTAAAAATTTCAGAATTGCACCGTGCAATGTGGAGATATTACTGTTTGTGCATTTACAATATTCATTGATTTTTGCCATTGAAAAACATGTTTTTCATATACCAGAAATGTTTGAAGCTACTGACTGAATGAAAGGAGCTGGCATCTCACTCTCTTTGAATCTTCTTTATCATGCTAGGATTAGCAGGAAAAAGCAAAAAATTTCAGAATTGCACCGTGCAATGTGGAGATATTACTGTTTGTGCATTTACAATATTCATTGATTTTTGCCATTGAAAAACATGTTTTTCATATACCAGAAATGTTTGAAGCTACTGACTGAATGAAAGGAGCTGGCATCTCACTCTCTTTGAATCTTCTTTATCATGCTAGGATTAACAGGAAAAAGCTAAAAATTTCAGAATTGCACCGTGCAATGTGGAGATATTACTGTTTGTGCATTTACAATATTCATTGATTTTTGCCATTGAAAAACATGTTTTTCATATACCAGAAATGTTTGAAGCTACTGACTGAATGAAAGGAGCTGGCATCTCACTCTCTTTGAATCTTCTTTATCATGCTAGGATTAGCAGGAAAAAGCAAAAAATTTCAGAATTGCACCTTGCAATGTGGAGGTATTACTGTTTGTGCATTTACAATATTCATTGATTTTTGCCATTGAAAAACATGTTTTTCATATACCAGAAATGTTTGAAGCTACTGACTGAATGAAAGGAGCTGGCATCTCACTCTCTTTGAATCTTCTTTATCATGCTAGGATTAACAGGAAAAAGCAAAAAATTTCAGAATTGCACCTTGCAATGTGGAGATATTACTGTTTGTGCATTTACAATATTCATTGATTTTTGCCATTGAAAAACGTCCAGAAATGTTTGAAGCTACTGACTGAATGAAAGGAGCTGGCATCTCACTCTCTTTGAATCTTCTTTATCATGCTAGGATTAGCAGGAAAAAGCAAAAAATTTCAGAATTGCACCGTGCAATGTGGAGATATTACTGTTTGTGCATTTACAATATTCATTGATTTTTGCCATTGAAAAACATGTTTTTCATATACCAGAAATGTTTGAAGCTACTGACTGAATGAAAGGAGCTGGCATCTCACTCTCTTTGAATCTTCTTTATCATGCTAGGATTAACAGGAAAAAGCAAAAAATTTCAGAATTGCACCTTGCAATGTGGAGATATTACTGTTTGTGCATTTACAATATTCATTGATTTTTGCCATTGAAAAACATGTTTTTCATATACCAGAAATGTTTGAAGCTACTGACTGAATGAAAGGAGCTGGCATCTCACTCTCTTTGAATCTTCTTTATCATGCTAGGATTAGCAGGAAAAAGCTAAAAATTTCAGAATTGCACCTTGCAATGTGGAGATATTACTGTTTGTGCATTTACAATATTCATTGATTTTTGCCATTGAAAAACATGTTTTTCATATACCAGAAATGTTTGAAGCTACTGACTGAATGAAAGGAGCTGGCATCTCACTCTCTTTGAATCTTCTTTATCATGCTAGGATTAACAGGAAAAAGCAAAAAATTTCAGAATTGCACCTTGCAATGTGGAGATATTACTGTTTGTGCATTTACAATATTCATTGATTTTTGCCATTGAAAAACGTCCAGAAATGTTTGAAGCTACTGACTGAATGAAAGGAGCTGGCATCTCACTCTCTTTGAATCTTCTTTATCATGCTAGGATTAGCAGGAAAAAGCAAAAAATTTCAGAATTGCACCGTGCAATGTGGAGATATTACTGTTTGTGCATTTACAATATTCATTGATTTTTGCCATTGAAAAACATGTTTTTCATATACCAGAAATGTTTGAAGCTACTGACTGAATGAAAGGAGCTGGCATCTCACTCTCTTTGAATCTTCTTTATCATGCTAGGATTAACAGGAAAAAGCAAAAAATTTCAGAATTGCACCTTGCAATGTGGAGATATTACTGTTTGTGCATTTACAATATTCATTGATTTTTGCCATTGAAAAACATGTTTTTCATATACCAGAAATGTTTGAAGCTACTGACTGAATGAAAGGAGCTGGCATCTCACTCTCTTTGAATCTTCTTTATCATGCTAGGATTAGCAGGAAAAAGCTAAAAATTTCAGAATTGCACCTTGCAATGTGGAGATATTACTGTTTGTGCATTTACAATATTCATTGATTTTTGCCATTGAAAAACATGTTTTTCATATACCAGAAATGTTTGAAGCTACTGACTGAATGAAAGGAGCTGGCATCTCACTCTCTTTGAATCTTCTTTATCATGCTAGGATTAACAGGAAAAAGCTAAAAATTTCAGAATTGCACCTTGCAATGTGGAGATATTACTGTTTGTGCATTTACAATATTCATTGATTTTTGCCATTGAAAAACGTCCAGAAATGTTTGAAGCTACTGACTGAATGAAAGGAGCTGGCATCTCACTCTCTTTGAATCTTCTTTATCATGCTAGGATTAACAGGAAAAAGCTAAAAATTTCAGAATTGCACCGTGCAATGTGGAGATATTACTGTTTGTGCATTTACAATATTCATTGATTTTTGCCATTGAAAAACATGTTTTTCATATACCAGAAATGTTTGAAGCTACTGACTGAATGAAAGGAGCTGGCATCTCACTCTCTTTGAATCTTCTTTATCATGCTAGGATTAGCAGGAAAAAGCTAAAAATTTCAGAATTGCACCGTGCAATGTGGAGATATTACTGTTTGTGCATTTACAATATTCATTGATTTTTGCCATTGAAAAACATGTTTTTCATATACCAGAAATGTTTGAAGCTACTGACTGAATGAAAGGAGCTGGCATCTCACTCTCTTTGAATCTTCTTTATCATGCTAGGATTAGCAGGAAAAAGCAAAAAATTTCAGAATTGCACCGTGCAATGTGGAGATATTACTGTTTGTGCATTTACAATATTCATTGATTTTTGCCATTGAAAAACATGTTTTTCATATACCAGAAATGTTTGAAGCTACTGACTGAATGAAAGGAGCTGGCATCTCACTCTCTTTGAATCTTCTTTATCATGCTAGGATTAGCAGGAAAAAGCTAAAAATTTCAGAATTGCACCGTGCAATGTGGAGATATTACTGTTTGTGCATTTACAATATTCATTGATTTTTGCCATTGAAAAACGTCCAGAAATGTTTGAAGCTACTGACTGAATGAAAGGAGCTGGCATCTCACTCTCTTTGAATCTTCTTTATCATGCTAGGATTAGCAGGAAAAAGCTAAAAATTTCAGAATTGCACCGTGCAATGTGGAGATATTACTGTTTGTGCATTTACAATATTCATTGATTTTTGCCATTGAAAAACATGTTTTTCATATACCAGAAATGTTTGAAGCTACTGACTGAATGAAAGGAGCTGGCATCTCACTCTCTTTGAATCTTCTTTATCATGCTAGGATTAACAGGAAAAAGCTAAAAATTTCAGAATTGCACCTTGCAATGTGGAGATATTACTGTTTGTGCATTTACAATATTCATTGATTTTTGCCATTGAAAAACGTCCAGAAATGTTTGAAGCTACTGACTGAATGAAAGGAGCTGGCATCTCACTCTCTTTGAATCTTCTTTATCATGCTAGGATTAGCAGGAAAAAGCTAAAAATTTCAGAATTGCACCGTGCAATGTGGAGATATTACTGTTTGTGCATTTACAATATTCATTGATTTTTGCCATTGAAAAACATGTTTTTCATATACCAGAAATGTTTGAAGCTACTGACTGAATGAAAGGAGCTGGCATCTCACTCTCTTTGAATCTTCTTTATCATGCTAGGATTAGCAGGAAAAAGCAAAAAATTTCAGAATTGCACCGTGCAATGTGGAGATATTACTGTTTGTGCATTTACAATATTCATTGATTTTTGCCATTGAAAAACATGTTTTTCATATACCAGAAATGTTTGAAGCTACTGACTGAATGAAAGGAGCTGGCATCTCACTCTCTTTGAATCTTCTTTATCATGCTAGGATTAGCAGGAAAAAGCTAAAAATTTCAGAATTGCACCGTGCAATGTGGAGATATTACTGTTTGTGCATTTACAATATTCATTGATTTTTGCCATTGAAAAACGTCCAGAAATGTTTGAAGCTACTGACTGAATGAAAGGAGCTGGCATCTCACTCTCTTTGAATCTTCTTTATCATGCTAGGATTAACAGGAAAAAGCTAAAAATTTCAGAATTGCACCGTGCAATGTGGAGATATTACTGTTTGTGCATTTACAATATTCATTGATTTTTGCCATTGAAAAACATGTTTTTCATATACCATAAATGTTTGAAGCTACTGACTGAATGAAAGGAGCTGGCATCTCACTCTCTTTGAATCTTCTTTATCATGCTAGGATTAACAGGAAAAAGCTAAAAATTTCAGAATTGCACCGTGCAATGTGGAGATATTACTGTTTGTGCATTTACAATATTCATTGATTTTTGCCATTGAAAAACATGTTTTTCATATACCAGAAATGTTTGAAGCTACTGACTGAATGAAAGGAGCTGGCATCTCACTCTCTTTGAATCTTCTTTATCATGCTAGGATTAGCAGGAAAAAGCTAAAAATTTCAGAATTGCACCTTGCAATGTGGAGATATTACTGTTTGTGCATTTACAATATTCATTGATTTTTGCCATTGAAAAACGTCCAGAAATGTTTGAAGCTACTGACTGAATGAAAGGAGCTGGCATCTCACTCTCTTTGAATCTTCTTTATCATGCTAGGATTAACAGGAAAAAGCTAAAAATTTCAGAATTGCACCGTGCAATGTGGAGATATTACTGTTTGTGCATTTACAATATTCATTGATTTTTGCCATTGAAAAACATGTTTTTCATATACCAGAAATGTTTGAAGCTACTGACTGAATGAAAGGAGCTGGCATCTCACTCTCTTTGAATCTTCTTTATCATGCTAGGATTAGCAGGAAAAAGCTAAAAATTTCAGAATTGCACCGTGCAATGTGGAGATATTACTGTTTGTGCATTTACCATATTCATTGATTTTTGCCATTGAAAAACATGTTTTTCATATACCAGAAATGTTTGAAGCTACTGACTGAATGAAAGGAGCTGGCATCTCACTCTCTTTGAATCTTCTTTATCATGCTAGGATTAGCAGGAAAAAGCTAAAAATTTCAGAATTGCACCGTGCAATGTGGAGATATTACTGTTTGTGCATTTACAATATTCATTGATTTTTGCCATTGAAAAACGTCCAGAAATGTTTGAAGCTACTGACTGAATGAAAGGAGCTGGCATCTCACTCTCTTTGAATCTTCTTTATCATGCTAGGATTAGCAGGAAAAAGCTAAAAATTTCAGAATTGCACCGTGCAATGTGGAGATATTACTGTTTGTGCATTTACAATATTCATTGATTTTTGCCATTGAAAAACTTGTTTTTCATATACCAGAAATGTTTGAAGCTACTGACTGAATGAAAGGAGCTGGCATCTCACTCTCTTTGAATCTTCTTTATCATGCTAGGATTAACAGGAAAAAGCAAAAAATTTCAGAATTGCACCGTGCAATGTGGAGATATTACTGTTTGTGCATTTACAATATTCATTGATTTTTGCCATTGAAAAACATGTTTTTCATATACCAGAAATGTTTGAAGCTACTGACTGAATGAAAGGAGCTGGCATCTCACTCTCTTTGAATCTTCTTTATCATGCTAGGATTAACAGGAAAAAGCTAAAAATTTCAGAATTGCACCGTGCAATGTGGAGATATTACTGTTTGTGCATTTACAATATTCATTGATTTTTGCCATTGAAAAACATGTTTTTCATATACCAGAAATGTTTGAAGCTACTGACTGAATGAAAGGAGCTGGCATCTCACTCTCTTTGAATCTTCTTTATCATGCTAGGATTAGCAGGAAAAAGCAAAAAATTTCAGAATTGCACCTTGCAATGTGGAGATATTACTGTTTGTGCATTTACAATATTCATTGATTTTTGCCATTGAAAAACGTCCAGAAATGTTTGAAGCTACTGACTGAATGAAAGGAGCTGGCATCTCACTCTCTTTGAATCTTCTTTATCATGCTAGGATTAACAGGAAAAAGCTAAAAATTTCAGAATTGCACCGTGCAATGTGGAGATATTACTGTTTGTGCATTTACAATATTCATTGATTTTTGCCATTGAGAAACATGTTTTTCATATACCAGAAATGTTTGAAGCTACTGACTGAATGAAAGGAGCTGGCATCTCACTCTCTTTGAATCTTCTTTATCATGCTAGGATTAACAGGAAAAAGCAAAAAATTTCAGAATTGCACCTTGCAATGTGGAGATATTACTGTTTGTGCATTTACAATATTCATTGATTTTTGCCATTGAAAAACATGTTTTTCATATACCAGAAATGTTTGAAGCTACTGACTGAATGAAAGGAGCTGGCATCTCACTCTCTTTGAATCTTCTTTATCATGCTAGGATTAGCAGGAAAAAGCTAAAAATTTCAGAATTGCACCGTGCAATGTGGAGATATTACTGTTTGTGCATTTACAATATTCATTGATTTTTGCCATTGAAAAACATGTTTTTCATATACCAGAAATGTTTGAAGCTACTGACTGAATGAAAGGAGCTGGCATCTCACTCTCTTTGAATCTTCTTTATCATGCTAGGATTAGCAGGAAAAAGCTAAAAATTTCAGAATTGCACCTTGCAATGTGGAGATATTACTGTTTGTGCATTTACAATATTCATTGATTTTTGCCATTGAAAAACATGTTTTTCATATACCAGAAATGTTTGAAGCTACTGACTGAATGAAAGGAGCTGGCATCTCACTCTCTTTGAATCTTCTTTATCATGCTAGGATTAACAGGAAAAAGCTAAAAATTTCAGAATTGCACCTTGCAATGTGGAGATATTACTGTTTGTGCATTTACAATATTCATTGATTTTTGCCATTGAAAAACATGTTTTTCATATACCAGAAATGTTTGAAGCTACTGACTGAATGAAAGGAGCTGGCATCTCACTCTCTTTGAATCTTCTTTATCATGCTAGGATTAGCAGGAAAAAGCAAAAAATTTCAGAATTGCACCTTGCAATGTGGAGATATTACTGTTTGTGCATTTACAATATTCATTGATTTTTGCCATTGAAAAACATGTTTTTCATATACCAGAAATGTTTGAAGCTACTGACTGAATGAAAGGAGCTGGCATCTCACTCTCTTTGAATCTTCTTTATCATGCTAGGATTAACAGGAAAAAGCAAAAAATTTCAGAATTGCACCGTGCAATGTGGAGATATTACTGTTTGTGCATTTACAATATTCATTGATTTTTGCCATTGAAAAACATGTTTTTCATATACCAGAAATGTTTGAAGCTACTGACTGAATGAAAGGAGCTGGCATCTCACTCTCTTTGAATCTTCTTTATCATGCTAGGATTAGCAGGAAAAAGCTAAAAATTTCAGAATTGCACCGTGCAATGTGGAGATATTACTGTTTGTGCATTTACAATATTCATTGATTTTTGCCATTGAAAAACATGTTTTTCATATACCAGAAATGTTTGAAGCTACTGACTGAATGAAAGGAGCTGGCATCTCACTCTCTTTGAATCTTCTTTATCATGCTAGGATTAACAGGAAAAAGCAAAAAATTTCAGAATTGCACCTTGCAATGTGGAGATATTACTGTTTGTGCATTTACAATATTCATTGATTTTTGCCATTGAAAAACATGTTTTTCATATACCAGAAATGTTGAAGCTACTGACTGAATGAAAGGAGCTGGCATCTCACTCTCTTTGAATCTTCTTTATCATGCTAGGATTAGCAGGAAAAAGCTAAAAATTTCAGAATTGCACCGTGCAATGTGGAGATATTACTGTTTGTGCATTTACAATATTCATTGATTTTTGCCATTGAAAAACGTCCAGAAATGTTTGAAGCTACTGACTGAATGAAAGGAGCTGGCATCTCACTCTTTGAATCTTCTTTATCATGCTAGGATTAGCAGGAAAAAGCTAAAAATTTCAGAATTGCACCTTGCAATGTGGAGATATTACTGTTTGTGCATTTACAATATTCATTGATTTTTGCCATTGAAAAACATGTTTTTCATATACCAGAAATGTTTGAAGCTACTGACTGAATGAAAGGAGCTGGCATCTCACTCTCTTTGAATCTTCTTTATCATGCTAGGATTAACAGGAAAAAGCAAAAATTTCAGAATTGCACCTTGCAATGTGGAGATATTACTGTTTGTGCATTTACAATATTCATTGATTTTTGCCATTGAAAAACATGTTTTTCATATACCAGAAATGTTTGAAGCTACTGACTGAATGAAAGGAGCTGGCATCTCACTCTCTTTGAATCTTCTTTATCATGCTAGGATTAGCAGGAAAAAGCTAAAAATTTCAGAATTGCACCGTGCAATGTGGAGATATTACTGTTTGTGCATTTACAATATTCATTGATTTTTGCCATTGAAAAACATGTTTTTCATATACCAGAAATGTTTGAAGCTACTGACTGAATGAAAGGAGCTGGCATCTCACTCTCTTTGAATCTTCTTTATCATGCTAGGATTAGCAGGAAAAAGCTAAAAATTTCAGAATTGCACCTTGCAATGTGGAGATATTACTGTTTGTGCATTTACAATATTCATTGATTTTTGCCATTGAGAAACATGTTTTTCATATACCAGAAATGTTTGAAGCTACTGACTGAATGAAAGGAGCTGGCATCTCACTCTCTTTGAATCTTCTTTATCATGCTAGGATTAACAGGAAAAAGCAAAAAATTTCAGAATTGCACCTTGCAATGTGGAGATATTACTGTTTGTGCATTTACAATATTCATTGATTTTTGCCATTGAAAAACATGTTTTTCATATACCAGAAATGTTTGAAGCTACTGACTGAATGAAAGGAGCTGGCATCTCACTCTCTTTGAATCTTCTTTATCATGCTAGGATTAACAGGAAAAAGCTAAAAATTTCAGAATTGCACCTTGCAATGTGGAGATATTACTGTTGGTGCATTTACAATATTCATTGATTTTTGCCATTGAAAAACATGTTTTTCATATACCAGAAATGTTTGAAGCTACTGACTGAATGAAAGGAGCTGGCATCTCACTCTCTTTGAATCTTCTTTATCATGCTAGGATTAACAGGAAAAAGCAAAAAATTTCAGAATTGCACCTTGCAATGTGGAGATATTACTGTTTGTGCATTTACAATATTCATTGATTTTTGCCATTGAAAAACATGTTTTTCATATACCAGAAATGTTTGAAGCTACTGACTGAATGAAAGGAGCTGGCATCTCACTCTCTTTGAATCTTCTTTATCATGCTAGGATTAACAGGAAAAAGCTAAAAATTTCAGAATTGCACCGTGCAATGTGGAGATATTACTGTTTGTGCATTTACAATATTCATTGATTTTTGCCATTGAAAAACGTCCAGAAATGTTTGAAGCTACTGACTGAATGAAAGGAGCTGGCATCTCACTCTCTTTGAATCTTCTTTATCATGCTAGGATTAACAGGAAAAAGCTAAAAATTTCAGAATTGCACCTTGCAATGTGGAGATATTACTGTTTGTGCATTTACAATATTCATTGATTTTTGCCATTGAAAAACGTCCAGAAATGTTTGAAGCTACTGACTGAATGAAAGGAGCTGGCATCTCACTCTCTTTGAATCTTCTTTATCATGCTAGGATTAGCAGGAAAAAGCAAAAAATTTCAGAATTGCACCGTGCAATGTGGAGATATTACTGTTTGTGCATTTACAATATTCATTGATTTTTGCCATTGAAAAACATGTTTTTCATATACCAGAAATGTTTGAAGCTACTGACTGAATGAAAGAAGCTGGCATCTCACTCTCTTTGAATCTTCTTTATCATGCTAGGATTAGCAGGAAAAAGCTAAAAATTTCAGAATTGCACCGTGCAATGTGGAGATATTACTGTTTGTGCATTTACAATATTCATTGATTTTTGCCATTGAAAAACATGTTTTTCATATACCAGAAATGTTTGAAGCTACTGACTGAATGAAAGGAGCTGGCATCTCACTCTCTTTGAATCTTTTTATCATGCTAGGATTAGCAGGAAAAAGCAAAAAATTTCAGAATTGCACCGTGCAATGTGGAGATATTACTGTTTGTGCATTTACAATATTCATTGATTTTTGCCATTGAAAAACATGTTTTTCATATACCAGAAATGTTTGAAGCTACTGACTGAATGAAAGGAGCTGGCATCTCACTCTCTTTGAATCTTCTTTATCATGCTAGGATTAACAGGAAAAAGCTAAAAATTTCAGAATTGCACCGTGCAATGTGGAGATATTACTGTTTGTGCATTTACAATATTCATTGATTTTTGCCATTGAAAAACATGTTTTTCATATACCAGAAATGTTTGAAGCTACTGACTGAATGAAAGGAGCTGGCATCTCACTCTCTTTGAATCTTCTTTATCATGCTAGGATTAGCAGGAAAAAGCAAAAAATTTCAGAATTGCACCTTGCAATGTGGAGATATTACTGTTTGTGCATTTACAATATTCATTGATTTTTGCCATTGAAAAACATGTTTTTCATATACCAGAAATGTTTGAAGCTACTGACTGAATGAAAGGAGCTGGCATCTCACTCTCTTTGAATCTTCTTTATCATGCTAGGATTAACAGGAAAAAGCAAAAAATTTCAGAATTGCACCTTGCAATGTGGAGATATTACTGTTTGTGCATTTACAATATTCATTGATTTTTGCCATTGAAAAACATGTTTTTCATATACCAGAAATGTTTGAAGCTACTGACTGAATGAAAGGAGCTGGCATCTCACTCTCTTTGAATCTTCTTTATCATGCTAGGATTAGCAGGAAAAAGCTAAAAATTTCAGAATTGCACCTTGCAATGTGGAGATATTACTGTTTGTGCATTTACAATATTCATTGATTTTTGCCATTGAAAAACATGTTTTTCATATACCAGAAATGTTTGAAGCTACTGACTGAATGAAAGGAGCTGGCATCTCACTCTCTTTGAATCTTCTTTATCATGCTAGGATTAACAGGAAAAAGCTAAAAATTTCAGAATTGCACCTTGCAATGTGGAGATATTACTGTTTGTGCATTTACAATATTCATTGATTTTTGCCATTGAAAAACGTCCAGAAATGTTTGAAGCTACTGACTGAATGAAAGGAGCTGGCATCTCACTCTCTTTGAATCTTCTTTATCATGCTAGGATTAACAGGAAAAAGCTAAAAATTTCAGAATTGCACCGTGCAATGTGGAGATATTACTGTTTGTGCATTTACAATATTCATTGATTTTTGCCATTGAAAAACATGTTTTTCATATACCAGAAATGTTTGAAGCTACTGACTGAATGAAAGGAGCTGGCATCTCACTCTCTTTGAATCTTCTTTATCATGCTAGGATTAGCAGGAAAAAGCTAAAAATTTCAGAATTGCACCGTGCAATGTGGAGATATTACTGTTTGTGCATTTACAATATTCATTGATTTTTGCCATTGAAAAACATGTTTTTCATATACCAGAAATGTTTGAAGCTACTGACTGAATGAAAGGAGCTGGCATCTCACTCTCTTTGAATCTTCTTTATCATGCTAGGATTAGCAGGAAAAAGCAAAAAATTTCAGAATTGCACCGTGCAATGTGGAGATATTACTGTTTGTGCATTTACAATATTCATTGATTTTTGCCATTGAAAAACATGTTTTTCATATACCAGAAATGTTTGAAGCTACTGACTGAATGAAAGGAGCTGGCATCTCACTCTCTTTGAATCTTCTTTATCATGCTAGGATTAGCAGGAAAAAGCTAAAAATTTCAGAATTGCACCGTGCAATGTGGAGATATTACTGTTTGTGCATTTACAATATTCATTGATTTTTGCCATTGAAAAACGTCCAGAAATGTTTGAAGCTACTGACTGAATGAAAGGAGCTGGCATCTCACTCTCTTTGAATCTTCTTTATCATGCTAGGATTAGCAGGAAAAAGCTAAAAATTTCAGAATTGCACCGTGCAATGTGGAGATATTACTGTTTGTGCATTTACAATATTCATTGATTTTTGCCATTGAAAAACATGTTTTTCATATACCAGAAATGTTTGAAGCTACTGACTGAATGAAAGGAGCTGGCATCTCACTCTCTTTGAATCTTCTTTATCATGCTAGGATTAACAGGAAAAAGCTAAAAATTTCAGAATTGCACCTTGCAATGTGGAGATATTACTGTTTGTGCATTTACAATATTCATTGATTTTTGCCATTGAAAAACGTCCAGAAATGTTTGAAGCTACTGACTGAATGAAAGGAGCTGGCATCTCACTCTCTTTGAATCTTCTTTATCATGCTAGGATTAACAGGAAAAAGCTAAAAATTTCAGAATTGCACCGTGCAATGTGGAGATATTACTGTTTGTGCATTTACAATATTCATTGATTTTTGCCATTGAAAAACATGTTTTTCATATACCAGAAATGTTTGAAGCTACTGACTGAATGAAAGGAGCTGGCATCTCACTCTCTTTGAATCTTCTTTATCATGCTAGGATTAGCAGGAAAAAGCTAAAAATTTCAGAATTGCACCGTGCAATGTGGAGATATTACTGTTTGTGCATTTACAATATTCATTGATTTTTGCCATTGAAAAACATGTTTTTCATATACCAGAAATGTTTGAAGCTTCTGACTGAATGAAAGGAGCTGGCATCTCACTCTCTTTGAATCTTCTTTATCATGCTAGGATTAGCAGGAAAAAGCAAAAAATTTCAGAATTGCACCGTGCAATGTGGAGATATTACTGTTTGTGCATTTACAATATTCATTGATTTTTGCCATTGAAAAACATGTTTTTCATATACCAGAAATGTTTGAAGCTACTGACTGAATGAAAGGAGCTGGCATCTCACTCTCTTTGAATCTTCTTTATCATGCTAGGATTAGCAGGAAAAAGCTAAAAATTTCAGAATTGCACCGTGCAATGTGGAGATATTACTGTTTGTGCATTTACAATATTCATTGATTTTTGCCATTGAAAAACGTCCAGAAATGTTTGAAGCTACTGACTGAATGAAAGGAGCTGGCATCTCACTCTCTTTGAATCTTCTTTATCATGCTAGGATTAGCAGGAAAAAGCTAAAAATTTCAGAATTGCACCGTGCAATGTGGAGATATTACTGTTTGTGCATTTACAATATTCATTGATTTTTGCCATTGAAAAACATGTTTTTCATATACCAGAAATGTTTGAAGCTACTGACTGAATGAAAGGAGCTGGCATCTCACTCTCTTTGAATCTTCTTTATCATGCTAGGATTAACAGGAAAAAGCAAAAAATTTCAGAATTGCACCGTGCAATGTGGAGATATTACTGTTTGTGCATTTACAATATTCATTGATTTTTGCCATTGAAAAACATGTTTTTCATATACCAGAAATGTTTGAAGCTACTGACTGAATGAAAGGAGCTGGCATCTCACTCTCTTTGAATCTTCTTTATCATGCTAGGATTAGCAGGAAAAAGCTAAAAATTTCAGAATTGCACCGTGCAATGTGGAGATATTACTGTTTGTGCATTTACAATATTCATTGATTTTTGCCATTGAAAAACATGTTTTTCATATACCAGAAATGTTTGAAGCTACTGACTGAATGAAAGGAGCTGGCATCTCACTCTCTTTGAATCTTCTTTATCATGCTAGGATTAGCAGGAAAAAGCAAAAAATTTCAGAATTGCACCGTGCAATGTGGAGATATTACTGTTTGTGCATTTACAATATTCATTGATTTTTGCCATTGAAAAACATGTTTTTCATATACCAGAAATGTTTGAAGCTACTGACTGAATGAAAGGAGCTGGCATCTCACTCTCTTTGAATCTTCTTTATCATGCTAGGATTAGCAGGAAAAAGCTAAAAATTTCAGAATTGCACCGTGCAATGTGGAGATATTACTGTTTGTGCATTTACAATATTCATTGATTTTTGCCATTGAAAAACGTCCAGAAATGTTTGAAGCTACTGACTGAATGAAAGGAGCTGGCATCTCACTCTCTTTGAATCTTCTTTATCATGCTAGGATTAGCAGGAAAAAGCTAAAAATTTCAGAATTGCACCGTGCAATGTGGAGATATTACTGTTTGTGCATTTACAATATTCATTGATTTTTGCCATTGAAAAACATGTTTTTCATATACCAGAAATGTTTGAAGCTACTGACTGAATGAAAGGAGCTGGCATCTCACTCTCTTTGAATCTTCTTTATCATGCTAGGATTAACAGGAAAAAGCTAAAAATTTCAGAATTGCACCTTGCAATGTGGAGATATTACTGTTTGTGCATTTACAATATTCATTGATTTTTGCCATTGAAAAACGTCCAGAAATGTTTGAAGCTACTGACTGAATGAAAGGAGCTGGCATCTCACTCTCTTTGAATCTTCTTTATCATGCTAGGATTAACAGGAAAAAGCTAAAAATTTCAGAATTGCACCGTGCAATGTGGAGATATTACTGTTTGTGCATTTACAATATTCATTGATTTTTGCCATTGAAAAACATGTTTTTCATATACCAGAAATGTTTGAAGCTACTGACTGAATGAAAGGAGCTGGCATCTCACTCTCTTTGAATCTTCTTTATCATGCTAGGATTAGCAGGAAAAAGCTAAAAATTTCAGAATTGCACCGTGCAATGTGGAGATATTACTGTTTGTGCATTTACAATATTCATTGATTTTTGCCATTGAAAAACATGTTTTTCATATACCAGAAATGTTTGAAGCTTCTGACTGAATGAAAGGAGCTGGCATCTCACTCTCTTTGAATCTTCTTTATCATGCTAGGATTAGCAGGAAAAAGCAAAAAATTTCAGAATTGCACCGTGCAATGTGGAGATATTACTGTTTGTGCATTTACAATATTCATTGATTTTTGCCATTGAAAAACATGTTTTTCATATACCAGAAATGTTTGAAGCTACTGACTGAATGAAAGGAGCTGGCATCTCACTCTCTTTGAATCTTCTTTATCATGCTAGGATTAGCAGGAAAAAGCTAAAAATTTCAGAATTGCACCGTGCAATGTGGAGATATTACTGTTTGTGCATTTACAATATTCATTGATTTTTGCCATTGAAAAACGTCCAGAAATGTTTGAAGCTACTGACTGAATGAAAGGAGCTGGCATCTCACTCTCTTTGAATCTTCTTTATCATGCTAGGATTAGCAGGAAAAAGCTAAAAATTTCAGAATTGCACCGTGCAATGTGGAGATATTACTGTTTGTGCATTTACAATATTCATTGATTTTTGCCATTGAAAAACATGTTTTTCATATACCAGAAATGTTTGAAGCTACTGACTGAATGAAAGGAGCTGGCATCTCACTCTCTTTGAATCTTCTTTATCATGCTAGGATTAACAGGAAAAAGCAAAAAATTTCAGAATTGCACCGTGCAATGTGGAGATATTACTGTTTGTGCATTTACAATATTCATTGATTTTTGCCATTGAAAAACATGTTTTTCATATACCAGAAATGTTTGAAGCTACTGACTGAATGAAAGGAGCTGGCATCTCACTCTCTTTGAATCTTCTTTATCATGCTAGGATTAACAGGAAAAAGCTAAAAATTTCAGAATTGCACCGTGCAATGTGGAGATATTACTGTTTGTGCATTTACAATATTCATTGATTTTTGCCATTGAAAAACATGTTTTTCATATACCAGAAATGTTTGAAGCTACT